>NW_026112948.1:0-51471 GCF_024323335.1 Lathyrus oleraceus
GAACCTGAACGGGTTTCTTTTTTGCAGAGTGTACTTTCAAAAAGTTCTTGAAACATAATAACAACTCCCGAAAGTCCGGGCGAACCATCCAAATGAATGAATCGTACTTTGGATGGTGACGGTGATACGAAGAGAGCCAAAACCTAGTCTTTCTCTCAAGTCAACCCAAACAAAGGAAATTACTTATTTTGAACCTGAACGGGTTTCTTCTTCGCAGAGTGTACTTTAAAGAAGTTCTTGAACATAAATTAACAATCACCGAAAAAATAGGGGGCGAACAATCATCCAAATGAAGAATCGACTTGGATGGTGACGGGGTTGATTACGGAGAGCCAAAAACCTAGTCTTTCTCCTCATGTTCAACCCAAAACAAAGAAATTACTTATTTTGAACCTGAACGGTTTCTTCTTGGCAGAGAGTACTTTCAAGACGTTCTTGAACAAAAATTCCCAACTCATTGAATATCCGGGGGAACTCATCCAAATGAATGAATCGGCTTTGGATGGTGGGACAGTGATGACGAAGAGCCAAAACCTATCTTACTCCTCAATCAACCAAAAACAAAGAAATTGCTTATTTTGAACCTGAACGGTTTCTCTTCTTCGCAGAGTGTACTTTCAAGAAGTTCTTGAACCTAAATTCACAACTCACCGAAAGAATATTCGGTGCGAACTCATCCAAATGAATGAATGCCTTTGGATGGTGACCGGTGATATGAAGAGCCAAAACCTAGTCTTTCTCCTCAAGTTCAACCCAAAACAAAGAAATTACTTATTTTGAACCTGAACGGGTTTCTTCTTCGCAGAGTGTACTTTCAAGAAGTTCTGAACATAAATTCATAACTCACAAATACTCGGGCGAACTCATCCAAATGAATGAATCGGCGTTGGTGGTGACGGTGATATACGAAGAGCCAAAACCTAGTCTTCTCCTCAAGTCAACAAAAAACAAAGAAATTGCTTATTTTGAACCTGAACGGTTTCTTCTTCGCAGAGTGTACTTTCAAGAAGTTCGTGAACATAAATTCACAACTCCGAATACCCGGGCGAACTCATCCAAACGAATGAACGGCTTTGGATTGGTGACGTTTATTACGAAGAGCCAAAACCTAGTCTTCTCCTAAAGTTCAACTCAAAACAAAGAATTACTTATTTTGAACGAATGAACGGGTTCTTCTTCTTCGCAGAGTGTACTTTCAAGAAGTTCTTGAACATAAATTCACAACTCAACGAAATATACGTGAACTCATCCAAATCAATGAATCGGCTTTGGATGGTGACGATGATTACGAAGAGCCAAAACCTAGTCTTACTCCTCAAGTTCAACCCAAAATAAAGAAATTACTTATTTTGAACCTGAACGGGTTGTTCTTCTTCAGAGGGTACTTTCTAGAAGTTCTTGAACATAAATTAACAACTCACCAAATATCCGAGCGAACTCATCCAAATGAATGAATCGTCTTTGGATGGTGACGGTGATTACTAGAGCCAAAACTTAGTCTTTCTCCTCAAGTTCAACCAAAAACATAGAAATAACTTATTTTGAACCTGAACGGTTTCTTTTTTGCAGAGTGTACTTTCAAAAAGTTCTTGAACATAATTAACAACTCACCGAAAGTCCGGGCGAACTCATCCAAATGAATGAATCGACTTGTGATGGGTGGACGGTGATTACGAAGAGCCAAAACCTAGTCTTTCTCTCTCAAGTTCAACCCAAAACAAAGAAATTACTTATTTTGAAACCTGAAGGGGTTTCTTCTTCGCAGAGTGTACTTAAAGAAGTCTTGAACATAATTAACAACTCACCGAAAATCCGGGCGAACTCATCCAAATGAATGAATCGACTTGGATGGTGAGGTGATTACGGAGAGCCAAAACCTAGTCTTTCTCCTCATGTTCAACCCAAAACAAAGAAATTACTTATTTTGAACCTGAACGGGTTTCTTCTTGGCAGAGAGTACTTTCAAGACGTTCTTGAACATAAATTCCCAACTCATTGAATATCCGGGGAACTCATCCAAATGAATGAATCGGCTTTGGATGGTGACAGTGATACGAAGAGCCAAAACCTAGTCTTACTCCTCAAGTTCAACCCAAATAAGAAAATTACTTATTTTGAACCTGAACGGGTTTCTCTTCGCAGAGTGTACTTTCAAGAAGTTCTTGAACATAAATTCACAACTCACCGAATATTCGGGCGAACTCATCCAAATGAATGAATCAGCTTTGGATGGTGACGTGTGATTATGAAGAGCCAAAACCTAGTCTTTTCTCCTCAAGTTCAACCCAAAACAAAGAAATTACTTATTTTGAACCTGAACGGTTTTCTTCTTCGCAGAGGTACTTTCAAGAAGTTCTTGAACATAAATTCATAACTCACAAAATACTCGGCGAACTCATCCAAATGAATGAATGCGCTTTGATGGTGACGGGTGATTACGAAGAGCCAAAACCTAGTCTTTCTCTCTCAAGTTCAACAAAAAATAAAAAATTGCTTATTTTGAACCTGAACGGGTTCTTCTTCGCAGAGTGTACTTTCAAGAAGTTCTTGAACATAAATTCACAACTCACCGAATACCCGGGCGAACTCATCCAAATGAATGAATCGGCTTGGATGGTGACAGTGATTACGAAGAGCCAAAACCTAGTCTTTCTCCTCAAGTTCAACTCAAAACAAAGAAATTACTTATTTTGAACCTGAACGGGTTTCTTCTTTGCAGAGTGTACTTTCAAGAAGTTCTTGAACATAAATTAACAACTCAACGAATATCCGTGCGAACTCATCCAAATCAATGAATCGGCTTTGGATGGTGACGATGATTACGAAGAGCCAAAACTAGTCTTACTCCTCAAGTTCAACCCAAAATAAAGAAATTACTTATTTTGAACCTGAACGGGTTTCTTCTTCGCAGAGTGTACTTTCTAGAAGTTCTTGAACATAAATTAACAACTCACCAAATATCCGAGCGAACTCATCCAAATGAATGAATCGTCTTTGGATGGTGACGGTGATTACGTAGAGCCAAAACTTAGTCTTTCTCCTCAAGTTCAACCCAAAACAAAGAAATAACTTATTTTGAACCTGAACGGGTTTCTTTTTTCAGAGTGTACTTTCAAGAAGTTCTTGAACATAAATTAACAACTCACCGAAAATCCGGGCGAACTCATCCAAATGAATGAATCGACTTTGGATGGTGACGGTGATTACGAAGAGCCAAAACCTAGTCTTTCTCCTCAAGTTCAACCCAAAACAAAGAAATTACTTATTTTGAACCTGAACGGGTTTCTTCTTCGCAGAGTGTACTTTAAAGAAGTTCTTGAACATAAATTAACAACTCACCGAAAATCCGGGCGAACTCATCCAAATGAATGAATCGACTTTGGATGGTGACGGTGATTACGGAGAGCCAAAACCTAGTCTTTCTCCTCATGTTCAACCCAAAACAAAGAAATTACTTATTTTGAACCTGAACGGGTTTCTTCTTGGCAGAGTGTACTTTCAAGACGTTCTTGAACATAAATTCCCAACTCATTGAATATCCGGGGGAACTCATCCAAATGAATGAATCGGCTTTGGATGGTGACAGTGATTACGAAGAGCCAAAACCTAGTCTTACTCCTCAAGTTCAACCCAAAAATAAAGAAATTACTTATTTTGAACCTGAACGGGTTTCTTCTTCGCAGAGTGTACTTTCTAGAAGTTCTTGAACATAAACTTACAACTTACCGAATATCCGAGCGAACTCATCCAAATGAATGAATCGTCTTTGGATGGTGACGGTGATTACGGAGACCAAAACCTAGTCTTTCTCCTCAAGTTCAACCCAAAACAAAGAAATTACTTATTTTGAACCTGAACGGGTTTGTTCTTGGCAGAGTGTACTTTCAAGAAGTTCTTGAACATAAATTCACAACTCACCAAATACCCTGGGAAACTCATCCAAATGAATGAATCGGCTTTGGATGGTGACGGTGATTACGAAGAGCCAAAACCTAGTCTTTCTCCTCAAGTTCAACCAAAACAAAGAAATTACTTATTTTGAACCTGAACGGGTTTCTTCTTCGCAGAGTGTACTTTCAAGAAGTTCTTGAACATAAATTAACAACTCAACGAATATCCGGGCGAACTCATCCAAATCAATGAATCGGCTTTGGATGGTGACGGTGATTACGAAGAGCCAAAACCTAGTCTTTCTCCTCAAGTTCAACCCAAAACAAAGAAATTACTTATTTTGAACCTGAACGGGTTTCTTCTTGGCAGAGTGTACTTTCAAGACGTTCTTGAACATAAATTCACAACTCATCGAATATACGGGGGAACTCATCCAAATGAATGAATCGGCTTTGGATGGTGACTGTCATACGGTGAACTGACTTTATGTTTTTTGCTTTGGAAAGCAAATGTCGCGGTTAGCAAGAGTCGCCACCGACTTTTTTTTTATCCAATAAGGAAAGGTGGAAAAGAACAGGAAAAACCTTAATTAGATTTGGGTTCGGGAGGTACATTATACAAAGGGAAGGTGTTAGCACCCTTTGTATCCATGGTTATCCATGGGCTCTTAATTGCTTGATCACTTATGTTTTCTTGTTTGAAAAAGTGTTTGAGAAGTGTTTAGGAAATGTTTGAAAAGGAGAATTTAACTTTGTAATGATTCTTGTATGAATGTATACAAGTGGTTATCTCGTTTAGTTTTGAAAGGTGTGAGGTGTGAGAAGTATTTTAAGTTGTGAGTAAGCAATTAAGAGTTATACCTACCCAAGGTCTTTAGGGGCGTTTCCTATCCTTATGAGGGTAAAACTGTCCTTACTATTGAGGAGTAAGTAGTTTTATCCTTTGGATGTAAAAGGGTCATCGTAGGGTCATCGATTGGTCATTGAAGGCAACATTTGTAAGGATACCTTAGCATTCGAAGGGACGATCATCATTTAACCGTAGGCTACACCGAAAGGGCATCGAGGGACAAAGGCAACATTCGAGGGACTATGATGATTTAACCGAAAGGGTCTTTGCTAAGTGTATACCCACATTCGCGGGACATGACCATAATACCGTAATATCGTGGGGCAACAAAGAGAGGTCCAGATCACAAAATCAAAAGCAATATTTTACAATCAATTAGGTAGTTGTAATCAATTGAGTAATTAGGTCCACATTAAAATCCATTAGGTAATTGGGATGAATCTCCACATTAAAATCAATTAAGTAATTAGGATGAATCTCCACAAGGGTATCCCACAAATAAGCGGGATACCTAGCAAGCTACCCTCTTCGGAGTATATGAGTCCTTACAACATTCAGCAAACAAGTCAGAATACCAAATCAGGGTGCAATCGAGGATTACACCGCAAAAGAAACACAGCAGTATGAATGTCAGGCAAAATAACGCATGATTAACATAGAACAGATCGGGTAAGCATAGTACATAACAACCAAAATATTAGCGACTGTCACGTTCGCCTCTGCCTCGCCTAGCGAAGGCTTAACGAATACTCGCTACATGCTCGCTTAGCGATGTGCTAGCGAGCGGCTGCGGGTTTTGAATTTCAGAATAGTACGATCTCCGCATGCTTCACGCTCTATGGCATCCAATACAGACATTACATGGTTCAGCATTCACGATATTCAGGCACACTTAAATTCACATGCAAAACCTCAAATATATTTATGAATTCACTTATAATATCACATGCAAATTAAGAACATAAAGTGGTAATGGTAATGCAAACATGTTTGCAAGTGAATTGCAACCTTGAATTGGTAAGTCAGATTGAGTTGGGCGGAGGTGATCTTGATGCAGATGAGTTTCCTTCAGGGTTTCCTTTAGGGTTGCTCTGAATTCTCTAGGTTAGCCTCCAGGGTTTGCTGTGCCTTCTCTCTCGCTCCCGTCTTCCTTCCGTTTTTCCTTCTCCCCTTTTCTGACTGAAGTGTTGGTATTTATAATGCTTTTTTGTGACCTAATGGGCTCAGAATGAAGCCCAGAATTTTCTGGTATTCGCAAGCTTCGCTAGGCGAGTGGTATAGCGAGGGGTTCGCTAGGCGAAGGTTTTTCTCGCCTAGCGAGCAAGCCAGTTTGGGCCATTTTCTGGATTTGGCCATCCGTGTGCTGGGCCTTTGTTCTTTTGGGATCAGTGCCTTGAAAAATAAGTTGGAGTGTCCTGAAAAATGCCTTATAATATTAACGGGCAAATTTTCGGGTATGACAGTGACGGTGATTACGGAGAGCCAAAACCTAGTCTTTCTCCTCAAGTTCAACCCAAAACAAAGAAATTACTTATTTTGAACCTGAACGGGTTTGTTCTTCGCAGAGTGTACTTTCAAGAAGTTCTTGAACATAAATTAACAACTCACCGAATATCCAGGCGAACTCATCCAAATGAATGAAACGGCTTTGGATGGTGACGGTGATTACGGAGAGCCAAAACCTAGTCTTTCTCCTCAAGTTCAACCCAAAACAAAGAAATTACTTATTTTGAACCTGAACGGGTTTCTTCTTGGCAGAGTGTACTTTCAAGACGTTCTTGAACATAAATTCATAACTCATCGAATATCCGGGGGAACTCATCCAAATGAATGAATCGGCTTTGGATGGTGACGGTGATTACGAAGAGCCAAAACCTAGTCTTACTCCTCAAGTTCAACCCAAAACAAAGAAATTACTTATTTTGAACCTGAACGGGTTTCTTCTTCGCAGAGTGTACTTTCAAGAAGTTCTTGAACATAAATTAACAACTCACCGAATATCCGGGCGAACTCATCCAAATGAATGAATCGGCTTTGGATGGTGACGGTGATTACGAAGAGCCAAAACCTAGTCTTTCTCCTAAGTTCAACCCAAAACAAAGAAATTACTTATTTTGAACCTGAACGGGTTTCTTCTTCGCAGAGTGTACTTTCAAGAAGTTCTTGAACATAAATTAACAACTCACAAAAATCCGGGCGAACTCATCCAAATGAATGAATCGACTTTGGATGGTGACGGTGATTACGAAGAGCCAAAACCTAGTCTTTCTCCTCAAGTTCAACCCAAAACAAAGAAATTACTTATTTTGAACCTGAACGGGTTTCTTCTTGGCAGAGTGTACTTTCAAGACGTTCTTGAACATAAATTCACAACTCAACGAATACCCGGGAAAACTCATCCAAATGAATGAATCGGCTTTGGATGGTGACGGTGATTACGAAGAGCCAAAACCTAGTCTTTCTCCTCAAGTTCAACCCAAAACAAAGAAATTACTTATTTTGAACCTGAACGGGTTTCTTCTTCGCAGAGTGTACTTTCAAGAAGTTCTTGAACATAAATTAACAACTCACCGAATATCCGGGCGAACTCATCCAAATGAATGAATCGACTTTGGATGGTGACGGTGATTACGAAGAGCCAAAACCTAGTCTTTCTCCTCAAGTTCAACCCAAAACAAAGAAATTACTTATTTTGAACCTGAACGGGTTTCTTCTTGGCAGAGTGTACTTTCAAGAAGTTCTTGAACATAAATTCACAACTCATTGAATATCCGGGGAACTCATCCAAATGAATGAATCGGCTTTGGATGGTGACGGTGATTACGAAGAGCCAAAACCTAGTCTTACTCCTCAAGTTCAACCCAAAATAAAGAAATTACTTATTTTGAACCTGAACGGGTTTCTTCTTCGCAGAGTGTACTTTCTAGAAGTTCTTGAACATAAATTAACAACTCACCGAATATCCGAGCGAACTCATCCAAATGAATGAATCGTCTTTGGATGGTGACGGTGATTACGGAGAGCCAAAACCTAGTCTTTCTCCTCAAGTTCAACCCAAAAAAAGAAATTACTTATTTTGAACCTGAACGGGTTTCTTCTTCGCAGAGTGTACTTTCAAGAAGTTCTTGAACATAAATTAACAACTCACCGAATATCCGGGCGAACTCATCCAAATGAATGAATCGACTTTGGATGGTGACGGTGATTACGAAGAGCCAAAACCTAGTCTTTCTCCTCAAGTTCAACCCAAAACAAAGAAATTACTTATTTTGAACCTGAACGGGTTTCTTCTTCGCAGAGTGTACTTTCAAGAAGTTCTTGAACATAAATTCACAACTCACCGAATACCCGGGAACTCATCCAAATGAATGAATCGGCTTTGGATGGTGACGGTGATTACGAAGAGCCAAAACCTAGTCTTTCTCCTCAAGTTCAACCCAAAACAAAGAAATTACTTATTTTGAACCTGAACGGGTTTCTTCTTTGCAGAGTGTACTTTCAAGAAGTTCTTGAACATAAATTAACAACTCACCGAATATCCGGGCGAACTCATCCAAATGAATGAATCGACTTTGGATGGTGACGGTGATTACGGAGAGCCAAAACCTAGTCTTTCTCCTCAAGTTCAACCCAAAACAAAGAAATTACTTATTTTGAACCTGAACGGGTTTCTTCTTGGCAGAGTGTACTTTCAAGACGTTCTTGAACATAAATTCCCAACTCATTGAATATCCGGGGGAACTCATCCAAATGAATGAATCGGCTTTGGATGGTGACGGTGATTACGAAGAGCCAAAACCTAGTCTTACTCCTCAAGTTCAACCCAAAAAAGAAATTACTTATTTTGAACCTGAACGGGTTTCTTCTTCGCAGAGTGTACTTTCAAGAAGTTCTTGAACATAAATTAACAACTCACCGAATATCCGGGCGAACTCATCCAAATGAATGAATCGTCTTTGGATGGTGACGGTGATTACGGAGACCCAAAACCTAGTCTTTCTCCTCAAGTTCAACCCAAAACAAAGAAATTACTTATTTTGAACCTGAACGGGTTTCTTCTTCGCAGAGTGTACTTTCAAGAAGTTCTTGAACATAAATTAACAACTCACCGAATATCCGGGCGAACTCATCCAAATGAATGAATCGACTTTGGATGGTGACGGTGATTACGAAGAGCCAAAACCTAGTCTTTCTCCTCAAGTTCAACCCAAAACAAAGAAATTACTTATTTTGAACCTGAACGGGTTTCTTCTTGGCAGAGTGTACTTTCAAGACGTTCTTGAACATAAATTCACAACTCACCGAATATCCGGGGAACTCATCCAAATGAATGAATCGGCTTTGGATGGTGACGGTGATTACGAAGAGCCAAAACCTAGTCTTACTCCTCAAGTTCAACCCAAAACAAAGAAATTACTTATTTTGAACCTGAACGGGTTTCTTCTTCGCAGAGTGTACTTTCAAGAAGTTCTTGAACATAAATTAACAACTCACCGAATATCCGGGCGAACTCATCCAAATGAATGAATCGGCTTTGGATGGTGACGGTGATTACGGAGACCCAAAACCTAGTCTTTCTCCTCAAGTTCAACCCAAAACAAAGAAATTACTTATTTTGAACCTGAACGGGTTTCTTCTTCGCAGAGTGTACTTTCAAGAAGTTCTTGAACATAAATTAACAACTCACCGAATATCCGGGCGAACTCATCCAAATGAATGAATCGTCTTTGGATGGTGACGGTGATTACGAAGAGCCAAAACCTAGTCTTTCTCCTCAAGTTCAACCCAAAACAAAGAAATTACTTATTTTGAACCTGAACGGGTTTCTTCTTCGCAGAGTGTACTTTCAAGAAGTTCTTGAACATAAATTCACAACTCACCGAATATCCGGGCGAACTCATCCAAATGAATGAATCGGCTTTGGATGGTGACGGTGATTACGAAGAGCCAAAACCTAGTCTTTCTCCTCAAGTTCAACCCAAAACAAAGAAATTACTTATTTTGAACCTGAACGGGTTTCTTCTTTGCAGAGTGTACTTTCAAGAAGTTCTTGAACATAAATTAACAACTCACCGAATATCCGGGCGAACTCATCCAAATGAATGAATCGACTTTGGATGGTGACGGTGATTACGGAGAGCCAAAACCTAGTCTTTCTCCTCAAGTTCAACCCAAAACAAAGAAATTACTTATTTTGAACCTGAACGGGTTTCTTCTTGGCAGAGTGTACTTTCAAGACGTTCTTGAACATAAATTCCCAACTCATTGAATATCCGGGGAACTCATCCAAATGAATGAATCGGCTTTGGATGGTGACGGTGATTACGAAGAGCCAAAACCTAGTCTTACTCCTCAAGTTCAACCCAAAATAAAGAAATTACTTATTTTGAACCTGAACGGGTTTCTTCTTCGCAGAGTGTACTTTCTAGAAGTTCTTGAACATAAATTAACAACTCACCGAATATCCGAGCGAACTCATCCAAATGAATGAATCGTCTTTGGATGGTGACGGTGATTACGGAGAGCCAAAACCTAGTCTTTCTCCTCAAGTTCAACCCAAAACAAAGAAATTACTTATTTTGAACCTGAACGGGTTTCTTCTTCGCAGAGTGTACTTTCAAGAAGTTCTTGAACATAAATTCACAACTCATCGAATATCCGGGGAACTCATCCAAATGAATGAATCGGCTTTGGATGGTGACGGTGATTACGAAGACCCAAAACCTAGTCTTACTCCTCAAGTTCAACCCAAAACAAAGAAATTACTTATTTTGAACCTGAACGGGTTTCTTCTTCGCAGAGTGTACTTTCAAGAAGTTCTTGAACATAAATTAACAACTCACCGAATATCCGGGCGAACTCATCCAAATGAATGAATCGGCTTTGGATGGTGACGGTGATTACGAAGAGCCAAAACCTAGTCTTTCTCCTCAAGTTCAACCCAAAACAAAGAAATTACTTATTTTGAACCTGAACGGGTTTCTTCTTCGCAGAGTGTACTTTCAAGAAGTTCTTGAACATAAATTCACAACTCACCGAATATCCGGGCGAACTCATCCAAATGAATGAATCGGCTTTGGATGGTGACGGTGATTACGAAGAGCCAAAACCTAGTCTTACTCCTCAAGTTCAACCCAAAACAAAGAAATTACTTATTTTGAACCTGAACGGGTTTCTTCTTCGCAGAGTGTACTTTCAAGAAGTTCTTGAACATAAATTAACAACTCACCGAATATCCGGGCGAACTCATCCAAATGAATGAATCGGCTTTGGATGGTGACGGTGATTACGAAGAGCCAAAACCTAGTCTTTCTCCTCAAGTTCAACCCAAAACAAAGAAATTACTTATTTTGAACCTGAACGGGTTTCTTCTTGCAGAGTGTACTTTCAAGAAGTTCTTGAACATAAATTCACAACTCACCGAATATCCGGGCGAACTCATCCAAATGAATGAATCGGCTTTGGATGGTGACGGTGATTACGAAGAGCCAAAACCTAGTCTTTCTCCTCAAGTTCAACCCAAAACAAAGAAATTACTTATTTTGAACCTGAACGGGTTTCTTCTTCGCAGAGTGTACTTTCAAGAAGTTCTTGAACATAAATTAACAACTCACCGAATATCCGGGCGAACTCATCCAAATGAATGAATCGGCTTTGGATGGTGACGGTGATTACGAAGAGCCAAAACCTAGTCTTTCTCCTCAAGTTCAACCCAAAACAAAGAAATTACTTATTTTGAACCTGAACGGGTTTCTTCTTCGCAGAGTGTACTTTCAAGAAGTTCTTGAACATAAATTAACAACTCACCGAAATATCCGGGCGAACTCATCCAAATGAATGAATCGACTTTGGATGGTGACGGTGATTACGAAGAGCCAAAACCTAGTCTTTCTCCTCAAGTTCAACCCAAAACAAAGAAATTACTTATTTTGAACCTGAACGGGTTTCTTCTTGGCAGAGTGTACTTTCAAGACGTTCTTGAACATAAATTCACAACTCATTGAATATCCGGGGGAACTCATCCAAATGAATGAATCGGCTTTGGATGGTGACGGTGATTACGAAGAGCCAAAACCTAGTCTTACTCCTCAAGTTCAACCCAAAATAAAGAAATTACTTATTTTGAACCTGAACGGGTTTCTTCTTCGCAGAGTGTACTTTCTAGAAGTTCTTGAACATAAATTAACAACTCACCGAATATCCGAGCGAACTCATCCAAATGAATGAATCGTCTTTGGATGGTGACGGTGATTACGGAGAGCCAAAACCTAGTCTTTCTCCTCAAGTTCAACCCAAAACAAAGAAATAACTTATTTTGAACCTGAACGGGTTTCTTCTTTGCAGAGTGTACTTTCAAGAAGTTCTTGAACATAAATTAACAACTCACCGAAAATCCGGGCGAACTCATCCAAATGAATGAATCGGCTTTGGATGGTGACGGTGATTACGAAGAGCCAAAACCTAGTCTTTCTCCTCAAGTTCAACCCAAAACAAAGAAATTACTTATTTTGAACCTGAACGGGTTTCTTCTTCGCAGAGTGTACTTTAAAGAAGTTCTTGAACATAAATTAACAACTCACCGAAAATCCGGGCGAACTCATCCAAATGAATGAATCGACTTTGGATGGTGACGGTGATTACGGAGAGCCAAAACCTAGTCTTTCTCCTCAAGTTCAACCCAAAACAAAGAAATTACTTATTTTGAACCTGAACGGGTTTCTTCTTGGCAGAGTGTACTTTCAAGACGTTCTTGAACATAAATTCCCAACTCATTGAATATCCGGGGGAACTCATCCAAATGAATGAATCGGCTTTGGATGGTGACGGTGATTACGAAGAGCCAAAACCTAGTCTTACTCCTCAAGTTCAACCCAAAATAAAGAAATTACTTATTTTGAACCTGAACGGGTTTCTTCTTCGCAGAGTGTACTTTCTAGAAGTTCTTGAACATAAATTAACAACTCACCGAATATCCGAGCGAACTCATCCAAATGAATGAATCGTCTTTGGATGGTGACGGTGATTACGGAGACCCAAAACCTAGTCTTTCTCCTCAAGTTCAACCCAAAACAAAGAAATTACTTATTTTGAACCTGAACGGGTTTGTTCTTGGCAGAGTGTACTTTCAAGAAGTTCTTGAACATAAATTCACAACTCACCGAATACCCGGGCGAACTCATCCAAATGAATGAATCGGCTTTGGATGGTGACGGTGATTACGAAGAGCCAAAACCTAGTCTTTCTCCTCAAGTTCAACCCAAAACAAAGAAATTACTTATTTTGAACCTGAACGGGTTTCTTCTTCGCAGAGTGTACTTTCAAGAAGTTCTTGAACATAAATTAACAACTCACCGAATATCCGGGCGAACTCATCCAAATGAATGAATCGACTTTGGATGGTGACGGTGATTACGGAGAGCCAAAACCTAGTCTTTCTCCTCAAGTTCAACCCAAAACAAAGAAATTACTTATTTTGAACCTGAACGGGTTTCTTCTTGGCAGAGTGTACTTTCAAGACGTTCTTGAACATAAATTCCCAACTCATTGAATATCCGGGGAACTCATCCAAATGAATGAATCGGCTTTGGATGGTGACGGTGATTACGAAGAGCCAAAACCTAGTCTTACTCCTCAAGTTCAACCCAAAATAAAGAAATAACTTATTTTGAACCTGAACGGGTTTCTTCTTCGCAGAGTGTACTTTCTAGAAGTTCTTGAACATAAATTAACAACTCACCGAATATCCGAGCGAACTCATCCAAATGAATGAATCGGCTTTGGATGGTGACGGTGATTACGAAGAGCCAAAACCTAGTCTTTCTCCTCAAGTTCAACCCAAAACAAAGAAATTACTTATTTTGAACCTGAACGGGTTTCTTCTTCGCAGAGTGTACTTTCTAGAAGTTCTTGAACATAAATTAACAACTCACCGAATATCCGGCGAACTCATCCAAATGAATGAATCGTCTTTGGATGGTGACGGTGATTACGGAGAGCCCAAACCTAGTCTTTCTCCTCAAGTTCAACCCAAAACAAAGAAATAACTTACTTTGAACCTGAACGGGTTTCTTCTTTGCAAAGTGTACTTTCAAGAAGTTCTTGAACATAAATTAACAACTCACAGAAAATCCGGGCGCATCCAAATGAATGAATCGGCTTTGTATGGTGACGGTGATTACGAAGAGCCAAAACCTAGTCTTTCTCCTCAAGTTCAACCCAAAACAAAGAAATTACTTATTTTGAACCTGAACGGGTTTCTTCTTGGCAGAGTGTACTTTAAAGAAGTTCTTGAACATAAATTAACAACTCACCGAAAATCCGGGCGAACTCATCCAAATGAATGAATCGACTTTGGATGGTGACGGTGATTACGGAGAGTCAAAACCTAGTCTTTCTCCTCAAGTTCAACCCAAAACAAAGAAATTACTTATTTTGAACCTGAACGGGTTTCTTCTTGGCAGAGTGTACTTTCAAGACGTTCTTGAACATAAATTCCCAATCATTGAATATCCGGGGGAACTCATCCAAATGAATGAATCGGCTTTGGATGGTGACAGTGATTACGAAGAGCCAAAACCTAGTCTTACTCCTCAAGTTCAACCCAAAATAAAGAAATTACTTATTTTGAACCTGAACGGGTTTCTTCTTCGCAGAGTGTACTTTCTAGAAGTTCTTGAACATAAATTAACAACTCACCGAATATCCGAGCGAACTCATCCAAATGAATGAATCGTCTTTGGATGGTGACGGTGATTACGGAGACCCAAAACCTAGTCTTTCTCCTCAAGTTCAACCCAAAACAAAGAAATTACTTATTTTGAACTTGAACGGGTTTGTTCTTGGCAGAGTGTACTTTCAAGAAGTTCTTGAACATAAATTCACAACTCACCGAATACCCGGGCGAACTCATCCAAATGAATGAATCGCCTTTGGATGGTGACGGTGATTACGAAGAGCCAAAACCTAGTCTTTCTCCTCAAGTTCAACCCAAAACAAAGAAATTACTTATTTTGAACCTGAACGGGTTTCTTCTTCGCAGAGTGTACTTTCAAGAAGTTCTTGAACATAAATTAACAACGCACCGAATATCCGGGCGAACTCATCCAAATGAATGAATCGGCTTTGGATGGTGACGGTGATTACGGAGAGCCAAAACCTAGTCTTTCTCCTCAAGTTCAACCCAAAACAAAGAAATTACATATTTTGAACCTGAACGGGTTTCTTCTTGGTAGAGTGTACTTTCAAGACGTTCTTGAACATAAATTCCCAACTCATTGAATATCCGGGGGAACTCATCCAAATGAATGAATCGGCTTTGGATGGTGACGGTGATTACGAAGAGCCAAAACCTAGTCTTTCTCCTCAAGTTCAACCAAAAACAAAGAAATTACTTATTTTGAACCTGAACGGGTTTCTTCTTGGCAGAGTGTACATTCAAGACGGTCTTGAACATAAATTCCCAACTCATTGAATATCTGGGGGAACTCATCCAAATGAATGAATCGGCTTTGGATGGTGACGGTGATTACGAAGAGCCAAAACCTAGTCTTACTCCTCAAGTTCAACCCAAAATAAAGAAATTACTTATTTTGAACCTGAACGGGTTTCTTCTTCGCAGAGTGTACTTTCTAGATGTTCTTGAACATAAATTAACAACTCACCGAATATCCGAGCGAACTCATCCAAATGAATGAATCGTCTTTGGATGGTGATGGTGATTACGGAGACCCAAAACCTAGTCTTTCTCCTCAAGTTCAACCCAAAACAAAGAAATTACTTATTTTGAACTTGAACGAGTTTGTTCTTGGCAGAGTGTACTTTAAAGAAGTTCTTGAACATAAATTCTTAACTCACCGAATACCCGGGCGAACTCATCCAAATGAATGAATCGCCTTCGTATGGTGACGGTGATTACGAAGAGCCAAAACCTAGTCTTTCTCCTCAAGTTCCACCCAAAACAAAGAAATTACTTATTTTGAACCTGAACGGGTTTCTTCTTCGCAGAGTGTACTTTCAAGAAGTTCTTGAACATAAATTAACAACTCAACGAATATCCGGGCGAACTCATCCAAATCAATGAATCGGCTTTGGATGGTGACGGTGATTACGAAGAGCCAAAACCTAGTCTTTCTCCTCAAGTTCAACCCAAAACAAAGAAATTACTTATTTTGAACCTGAAAGGGTTTCTTCTTGGCAGAGTGTACTTACAAGACGTTCTTGAACATAAATTCACAACTCATCGAATATACGGGGGAACTCATCCAAATAAATGAATCGGCTTTGGATGGTGACGGTGATTACGGAGAGCCCAAACCTAGTCTTTCTCCTCAAGTTCAACCCAAAACAAAGAAATTACTTATTTTGAACCTGAACGGGTTTCTTCTTGGCAGAGTGTACATTCAAGACGTTCTTGAACATAAATTCCCAACTCATTGAATATCTGGGGGAACTCATCCAAATGAATGAATCGGCTTTGGATGGTGACAGTGATTACGAAGAGCCAAAACCTAGTCTTACTCCTCAAGTTCAACCCAAAATAAAGAAATTACTTATTTTGAACCTGAACGGGTTTCTTCTTCGCAGAGTGTACTTTCTAGATGTTCTTGAACATAAATTAACAACTCACCGAATATCCGAGCGAACTCATCCAAATGAATGAATCGTCTTTGGATGGTGACGGTGATTACGGAGACCCAAAACCTAGTCTTTCTCCTCAAGTTCAACCCAAAACAAAGAAATTACTTATTTTGAACTTGAACGGGTTTGTTCTTGGCAGAGTGTACTTTCAAGAAGTTCTTGAACATAAATTCACAACTCACAGAATACCCGGGCGAACTCATCCAAATGAATGAATCGCCTTTGGATGGTGACGGTGATTACGAAGAGCCAAAACCTAGTCTTTCTCCTCAAGTTCAACCCAAAACAAAGAAATTACTTATTTTGAACCTGAACGGGTTTCTTCTTCGCAGAGTGTACTTTCAAGAAGTTCTTGAACATAAATTAACAACTCAACGAATATCCGGGCGAACTCATCCAAATCAATGAATCGGCTTTGGATGGTGACGGTGATTACGAAGAGCCAAAACCTAGTGTTTCTCCTCAAGTTCAACCCAAAACAAAGAAATTACTTATTTTGAACCTGAAAGGGTTTCTTCTTGGCAGAGTGTACTTTCAAGACGTTCTTGAACATAAATTCACAACTCATCGAATATACGGGGGAACTCATCCAAATAAATGAATCGGCTTTGGATGGTGACGGTGATTACGGAGAGCCCAAACCTAGTCTTTCTCCTCAAGTTCAACCCAAAACAAAGAAATTACTTATTTTGAACCTGAACGGGTTTGTTCTTCGCAGAGTGTACTTTCAAGAAGTTCTTGAACATAAATTAACAACTCACCGAATATCCGGGCGAACTCATCCAAATGAATGAAACGACTTTGTGTAGCGGTGTATTCGTCGCTATATGATTTATCGATTAAACCATAAGCAAAGCATACATTGAAATTTCGAGTCGCCACCGCACTTTTATTTATCCAAAGGACTGGCTAAAAAGCGAACAAAAGCCTAAGAAGTTTTACACGTAGAAAACTAATAAAAGATCAGAGAGTCTGGGTAAGGGGTAAATTACGCAATGGGAAGGTGTTAGGCACCCACTACGTCCTAGGTACTCCTAGGGAGCCCTTTTCACACTTGTTGTAAAAGATTGTTATTTGTTATGACATAAACATTGTGCAAACATGATTGGGATGATGAGAAAAGAATATACAAGTTTTATTGGGTTTGAACGGATGAACCCGCTGCCTACGTACCTTCCATCAAAGGTAAGGATCAAAACGCCGTAGTTCGGCTAAAAGATTTCCAAAAGTTGGTGGATTCAATTTTAAACACAAGCACTGAGGCTTTTCATTATCAATGGGAGAACACTCGACCAAAACCAACATCCACCATGCGAGGATAGCTTCGACGTACTAGAGGGGTTAGCCCTGTTTTCAGTACGGAAGTCTTACTGTCGACTCACTAAGGATAGGCAAGATTTACATCAACCACAATGATAATTGAAACCTATGGCTAATGCATGAAAAGATTAACAATGGACAAAGCCAAAACAAGTGAATGAGTGAAGTTAATTGATTGTGATTATGAAAATGGAGTCAAAGTATGATTAAGATTGATTTGAAAGAAGTATTATGAAATGGAGTTTGAAAAAAGTCAAGGACTTGGGGTCCAGGTTTTTAATTTGAAAACATGAAGATGTTTGCACAATGTCTATGTCAAGTTGGAAAGTAATGTGTGAAAAGGTTTAGGACATAATGAGTGATGAATGGATGAAGATGGAAAGTAAAACTTCTTAGAAGGTTCACTTCTTGAAATCATATAGAAGATGATTCAAGTGTGTCCTTTGGAATGAGCAATGGATAATAACAAACAAACAAGATGAAATCCAAAAAAACGGATACCGGATGCCAATCACTGGTCTTATACCAATCTCCTAAAACAGAACTGGATATCAGATGCCACTCAATGGACTTACACTAATCTCCTCAAACAAAGAAATAAAAAGGTGGATACCGGATACCAATAGATGGATTTACACCAATCTCCTAAAACAGAAATGGATATCAGAGGCCACTCAATGGACTTATACTAATCTCCTAAAAACGAAATGAAACTTGGATACCGGATGCCAATCTGTCTGGACTTATACCAATATCCAACATATGATCATAGGAAAGCAAATGCCAACTTGCAGGGACTTACAGTTGCATCCTCACATAAACAAAGAAAAGCAAACATGGATGTCAGATGCCAATTTATCTGGGCTTACTCTAACCTCCACAGTATGATCCTAGGAATACAAATGCCAACTTGCAGGGACTTACAGTTGTATCCTCACATACAAACAAACAAAGCAACATGTGGTCATAGGAAAGCAAAAGCCAACTTGCAGGGACTTACAATTGCTACCTCACAATCAAACAAACAAAACAACAGAAGATATGAGTGACCAATGAGGTCTTACACTCTATCCTTCCATATCATAGGAGCAAAGGCCAAAGAAATGGACTTTCAATTGTCCTCAATGGGTAAACAACAATGACAATATCACAAAGACAAATGAGATGATTGTGCATTAATGAGCAATGAATGATGATGAGTAACGCATGGAGCATACAAGCAAACATGTGCATATGAAGTAATCAATCAATCAATGAATAACAAACAGCACACTCTATAGCCAAACAAGGAGGCTCACACAAGAGGGTTAGGCACTGAGGCCAACTGGAATAGGGTAAAAAGTTGCTCTTAACCTTGCCATTGAGAGACTAAGGTGAAGCAGATGAAAGGAGATGAGGGGTGTGCCTCATTGCTCTTATCCCTGATCAGGGAGAGCATTTCAGAAAGTGTGGGAGCTCAGAAAGATGGAGCTCTTTCCACATTATTGACTCTATAGATCTTGGGTTTTGATCTCAATGCTACAACCATGTAATGGGAGCAATGAGAAGACTCACTGAATAGTAGGGGATAGGTTGCTTATCCCTTTGATCTACCAATTGCCTTACTTGAAGGACTTTTCCTGCTTGGGACAAAATTAAACACACACAAGCATTGCCTCTTAAGGAGGACTTCAGACAGTTTGCCCGGCCAAATAACAGGCCGGGTCTCCAGACTACATGAAGAAAGAGGGATTACCTCAAAGCAAATTGCTAAATATCAAAGCAAAGCAAGTTCAAAGAACTTAAGCAACTAAAGGTACCTGAAATAGTCAAACAAATCAGTACACAATTCAACAGTTTAAAACAGAAGTGAGAATAGAATTAACAGTCAACATGATCAGATGAATGTGCAAAGCACAAGACTCAAGTCATATGAGTCAAGCCACCTACAAAACAAAGGTTAGCTCATGATAAACAATCAAGCTTAATCAACTTGCAAAAGTTTCTTTGAAGCATTTGTAGCTTAACCTGAAACAATGAACTCAAACATAAGCCAGGAGACCACTAGGACAAGCCTAGGGTCAAAAACAAATGAGAAAGTCAAAACAGCAAGGGATAGTCAACCAAAATCAAGTTTAAACAATCAAGAAGCAAACTCAATTGGTCCCACATTCATATCATTCATCATCATCATTTCATAAGCAAAGGAAGGCAAAGCATGGCAAATTGGTGCACATAGAAGTCAACAGAAAGACTTGCATCAAAAGTCAACTCAAACATTTTCAAAAATCACCAAATAATTCATGCTCAATCCTAACACCTAGCATGGTAAGCATGTAAAATTTCATCACAATTGGACAAGTGGAAGGCAGTCAATGAAAATCATGAAGTCAAAGCAAATTTGAATATGCTCAATGAAGTCAACAGAAAGACTTAGCTCAAAAGCAATCATAATCAATTCCAAAAATTATCAAATAATTCAGGGTCAATCACAATCCATAACATGGCATGCATATAAAATTTCAGCTCAATTGGATCATGGGAAGATGGTCAATTAAAATCAGGAAGTCAAGACAATTTCAAGTATGCACAAAGAAGTCAAACAAACATGTGTCAACTTCAAAAAATCATAACTAAATGAAAACAGATGAGAAATGAATGGGATCAACACCAATGCAAAGCTTGAGATGTCTAGTATGCACATGTAAAATTTCATGATCATCCAATGAAGTATGAGAATTTCACAAAGGATTTGGCAAGATGTATCACACAAAGTCAACAATTGACTAGGCAGGGAAGAAAAATCTCAAACAATTAAGAAATGGCACAAATAATTCCAGGAAAATTCACACATCAACTAGACATATAAGAGAAGGATCATGCAAAATTTCACATTAATTGGAGGTCAGGAAGCATGTCAACAAAAATCATGAACTTGCATAACATTGGTGTGACACAAATTGTCACACCCTACTTCAAAAATTCATATCTCACAAACCACATAAGATAAATTCAAGAACTCTACATCAAAACAAACATGAATGAGTGTAGATTAACCACAAAAAATTTCAGAATCATTGGATACATCATCACAATTTCACAATGGTTTTGGCAAAAGGTACAAAATGTGCATACATGTCAAGAAACCTAATGCCATTAAAAATCCAGCCAACCAAAAAATCAATAAAAATCATGATAAAATAGTAGACATTCATGTGAACATTATGGAAAAAATTTCATGAATTTTGGAATTGAATTGCACGAGTTATGAATTTTGGAAGTTTGAGTAACAATTTGGAACAAATAAACAAAATGGACATGGTTTACTAGGTCAACAAGGTTGACCGAATGGCATTCTGGTAAATACCCCCCTCATTAATCAAAACGGTGCGTTTAAGGGAGGCAGAACGAAATGTTCTGATTGGCCATCACCAATGAAACAGTAACAAGGCCAGGCAATACGCGTGAAAACATGAAATTCTGGAAATGGTTAGGGTTTTGAACAGTGACCGTGTGTGTTCATCAACTTCATTCAAATCATGAAAAATTAAATCGCCCAGAAACATGAATCGATCATACCATTCTCATCAGCACTCCACATACATTAAGAATCCAAGCATCATTTTCCTTAAAACACACTAACAATCATGAATCGAGCAAAACAAATAAGCACTATCAAACTTGAAAGCAGCATAACTTCTCGAATACTTGACCATTTTCAAAAACAAACACATCATGAAGCTCAGCATGGATAGATCTACACTAAGCATGGCATGGATTTAAGAAACAAGTGAATCGAAAACTTACTTATATTTGAAGAAAAGAGTGAAACAGTTGCTATTTTGCTGATGTATGCTCAAACAGTCGAAGGTCCAAGCTCCAAATGATGGATGATGAAGTTATTTAAGCTCAAACTTGCTCGATTCAACTCTAGCTCCAAACTGCCATGGAAGAATGCTTTGGAAAACAGAACACGAAGATGGCTGTGCAGTTGATGAATGGTGTTTGAAAAAGCTCCCAAATGGTGGCCAGATGATGAAGAAACCAATGGATGCTCGGGCTCTTTTGAGTTTTTGCTCAGAAAATTCAAATCGTGAAAATGCAAATTGAGAGAGAATGAAAGTTTTTGTGTATTAGAGGCTGCTATCTAGGGTTTATTTTGCAGAAAAGTTGTTATATATGGTCTGTTTTAACTCTAATCCATGTATGCTAAGTATGTTTAATTCAAATGAACCAAATTGCTAATTTTGCTAATTTTCACCAAGTGCACATGGAGGTATGGTGCTGTACACGAATTTGGGCCTTTGGGCAAGTCACAAATGATGTTTCTGAACATTTCCAATTGGCCAAAGTGTTTAAAAGATGCTAAATCAAAAAGTCAACTTTTGGTCCACACTTGAATTTAAATGAAACAAGTCAAAAAATGCCATTTTGATCCATAGATTTTTGGTACATGAAATTTATATTTTTGGAAAGAGGAGATGAAATGTGGTTTGTAGGAAAAAACCCCACCAAAATTGGCCAAATGGTTCATGAGATATGGCCCTTTGAAGTTCACAAATTTTTGAAATTGAAATGATCATATCTTGCCAACCATACATGGGAATTGAGTGTTATTGGACTTTTTGGAAATGGGAGAACAAGATCTTAAACTTTCATGTTGGGCAAAAATTCATTTGAAGCTTGTATCATGATGTAAGTTGAGGATCAAGAAGTTTCCATTTTTGGCAGTTGAAATTACAGGTCAACTTTCTATTTCTGGAAATTTTCTGTTTGACTTCAAATTCTTCCATGATGAGGTTTGGCATGATGTATGAGGCTTATATGGACATGAATGAGCTCCTTCAAATCAATTCCATCCATCAAATCACTGATTAAATCCACAGTTGACCAAGTTTGACCTCCTGTTGACTTTTCTAGGGTTTTGCATGATTGAACCATTTCTGATGAATTCCAAACCCTAATTCCTTGAGAACTTGACTCCAAATGATGTCCCAAGTCATATGAACTCTTGATTATTGATCAGGGTGCCCAAATTCTGCAAGAATGGCCACCAGGCACTGCAATGACTGACTTTGACTGTTTTTGACCTAATTGCTGATGATTGCTTCAGCTGCAAGTAACAAGGTTAAACTGACAATATTTTTGTACTTTTTTGGTTAATAAACATATGAAAGGCAAAGATATACAAATGCAAAACATGCTTGGTGATCAAGAACCACACTCACAAGGCAAACCACCCACTAGGAGGGAAGCTAAGGCATGCAATGATCCTTGAGGCCATGATATGATATGATATGGGCCATGAGGGATCTTAGGGCCCAAAATTGGGGTCTTACAGATGCCCCTATTTAAGGTCATTCTAGCTGGAGAAGTGAAGTTTAGAAATCTTCATCTCGACGCGGTAGAATGGGCTTAAATAACAGTAATGAGACAAATTTTGGTCCCTAAGAGACCTCATGATGCAAATGTATGCATGCAAAAGACACAAACTCTGTGGGGAATACGATTCACACAGAAGAAAAGACGATCCATCAGAGTAATACACTCACCAGGAACAGAGACTCTAACAAGATTCTAGTTGGGGATAAACAACACTGACACAACGTGAACAAGACACGACTCTGATTAGGGAATAACAGAAAACAGGCTGGAGGCCTCACTGGGGAGTGAAGGACTCACACTGGGGAAAAGAATTCCAAAGGAAAATAAATCCATTGGAGAGACACAAGCTGACTCCTGGGGGAGAAGCAAAAGGAAAGCTTCACTGAGGAAGCACCAAAGAAATGAGATATTACAGCGTATAAGGGTAACAAAAATCAGGAAGGAACACCAAGGATACCGGGTTGTAGGTATGTAACAGGTGACCGACCAAAGACGTGAATTGGTGTGTGTTCCAAAACACTCATCATCCTGAAGAGAGCGAAAGCAAACTTGTTTATAGGATGGATATTTGATTCTGTAAAGAATGCAAATCTTACTCAGTTGGGGAAACAAACAAAGTGTTTGACAAGAGAGTGCATGAGATATATTATCTATAGCCGTCGAAACGTAGATAATGTACTCGCATGGAAAATTATCCTGAACCGGGTTGTAGGTTGTTTATAGGATAAAGTCCGAAATCGTGAATTGGTTTGTGTTCCAAGACACTCATCATCCTGAAGAAAGCTAGAACAGCAGACTTGTTTAAAGGATGGACAAAAAAACGTGAATTGGTGTGTGTTCCAAAACACTCATCACCCTGAAGAAAGCTAGAACAGCAGACTTGTTTAAAGGATGGACAAAAAAACGTGAATTGGTGTGTGTTCCAAAACACTCATCACCCTGAAGAAAGCTAGAACAGCAGACTTGTTTAAAGGATGGACAAAAAAATGTGAATTGGTGTGTGTTCCAAAACACTCATCACCCTGAAGAAAGCTAGAACAGCAGACTTGTTTAAAGGATGGACAAAAAAACGTGAATTGGTGTGTGTTCCAAAACACTCATCACCCTGAAGAAAGCTAGAACAGCAGACTTGTTTAAAGGATGGACAAAAAAACGTGAATTGGTGTGTGTTCCAAAACACTCATCACCCTGAAGAAAGCTAGAACAACAGACTTGTTTAAAGGATGGACAAAAAAACGTGAATTGGTGTGTGTTCCAAAACACTCATCACCCTGAAGAAAGCTAGAACAGCAGACTTGTTTATAGGATGGATATTCGATTCTACAAAGAGAAAACGAATCTTGCTCAGCTGGGGAAAATCAAAAAAGGATTCCAACTAAAGAGTGCATGAGATATATTATTCATAGCCGTCAAACCGTGAATAATATACTCGAAAGGAAAATTATCCTGAACCGGGTTGTAGGTTGTTTATAGGATAAAATCCGAAAAGAAAGGCATCGGGATACCAGAATAGGTATATAATGATGACCAATCAAGAGGAGCAACAGACATTACCGACAAAAGGGTAAATGAAAGGCGATCTGCTGAGGATAAATTGCAAGCATCCGACAATTATCCACAAGGATTATCTGGGGATGCATTGATATACAACCAATGATCCGGGGAACACAATCATTAGCAAACGGTGAAAGGACCCACTGGGGATAAAATTGCTAGCATACGGCAATTATCCACAAAAGATTTGCTGGGGATATAAGTGCTGATCTGAGCAACTTATCCAAGCAAAGGAAAATCAACATCAAGAACTAGATGAAGATAACCACAAGGGGAATTGTCATCGGTTGGGATGAACAACAAAGTTAACTCTGCAAGTGGAGAGAACGGGGTTTATAACTACCGGTTTGTAAGTAGAAAAACCGCAAAGATAGGACTTACGTCTGCTGGTTTGTAGGCAGAGGGCCAAAAGAGTGGAGGTGACCACAAAATTAGGGTTTACATCTACCGAATACGGGGTAGAAGACCAAACTCCGCGTGGGGATAGAATAAATCACAAATCCGCACGGGAAACCAAAATAGGGTTTATAACAAACCACAAACTGCTGGAGAGCAGGAAAATAGGATTTACAACTACCGGGTAGTAGGTAGAAAACCAAAACTCTGGCTGGGAAATAAAAGGTGTATAACCGCAAATTCTGTTAAGAAAGCCAGGAAAATAGGACTTATAGCTACCGGTATGGGGGTAGAGGCCCAAAACTACTCCGCTGGGGAACAACCCACTGGGAAGCACAAGACATTTGACAAATAGCCAATTCGGGAATGATCCGAAATGACAGACTGAATCAAGACATGTCCTAATGAGGATATAACTCAAATAGGAACATCCATCCCAATATATGTGTTGGGAGGAAACGGAAGAAACCGTCATCTACGAGGATATATCTCGGTGGGGAACTGCAGAAGGAACGACAACATATTCTGCTTATGGACTGACTCTATATGGAGAGATTTATAACACCCGACATCTGCTTGGGGAGATCTGTAAAGAGATCTATATCACCACAGCAGGAGACACGACAAACAAAAGATATATGGCAAGAAATGCAACATGAATATCTGAATGTTTATGAATATGCATGAATATGCGTGATTTATGTTTGATGAATGCTGACAAAACAGACAATTCTAACACAAACAGGTTCAGGAACCAAACGTCCGGTATTATACTTCCAGGGGAAAAACCAACTGGAGAGCCAATCTGCGGAGATCTATATGCTGTAAAGCAAAGATCTGCAGGTACTGCTGAAGAAGCAGAGGATCATAGATATCAGGAGACGACCCAATCAGGGTACAGAAAGTCACAACGGGCAAAGCAGCCACCAAGACGAATCTGTTGGGAACAAGAGAAGAACCCAAGATATCTGCAGGGGGTCCCAGCGTCAACTGAGAAACAAAGAGTGCATAAGCACGAACTGCTGTAGAAGCAACTCCACACAACTCCACTGGGGAACAACCCACTGAGGGAGAATGATATCATCCAAATAGAATCCAACTGCATAAGCAATTCTACTGGGGAAAAACTGTCGGCTACTCTCTTGGGAACAAACCACTGAGGGAGGACAGATCAAACAAGTAGATTCTGCGACAAACCACTCTACTCGGGGAGAATATACATAGCAAACTGATCACAACAAGTAGATTCTGCAATACAAGCCACTCTACTGGGGATCACAAACAGTCAGGAAATCAATCCGTTCTCGGGATGCTAGAGCCATCATCCGACCATATTGGGGATTGAAGGAGTATTCAACAGGCAAAACTGCCACAACAAACGTTCTGCAGACTATGCTGAGGAAAAGATGGTTGAAATACTAGGATATCAACCCGAATCAACCACTGAAATAGGAAAATAAATCCCGCTCTGCTGAAGAGAAAAACTCTGATGGAGAGATAGCAACAATTCCGCAGACGACTTCGCCGGGGAAAAGGTAAAGTACCGGGTATCAAACCACTGACTTACCGGGTCTTCAAAAAGAAAACGATCGTGCTGAGGAAACAGACGATTCCGCTGGCAACTGCACTGGGAAGAGTGTCAACAACTCTGCTCGCGAATCCGATGGGGATATCAATAACAGCTCTACTCATGACTATGCTGAGGAGACAAATAAGGTCTGGGGCAGGCGACCCACTGGAGAAAGTGACGGGGCACCAAGATGACAAACCATCAACCGCCGAAACTTCTAAGAGATACCCATGCTGGGAAAACTGCTGCTGGAGAAAACGAAGTCTTCAACAACACTCTGCTTGCGACTATACTGGGGAACAACCCCAACAACAACTCTGTTTGAGGAATCATCCTCAACAAAGATCTGAAGAAAGGAGATACAACCAAACCAGGAATATGAGCAAATGTCTTACCTGTTGGAGATCATGCCACCCTCGGGAAAGCACTGAGATATTCTTGAGTATCCTTTCAATCTTGTGAATGTTCACTTTGTTTAAAACAAAAATTTTGAAAAATTTGATTTGTTTAAAACAATGACATTTTATCAATTTAAAACATGCAAAACATTTGTTGAATTGAAACAAATAAGAGTGCAAATAATTGGATAAAAAGCTCAAATTGATTTGATGGAATGGTAGCCTGCAAATGGCAAGACCCCATAGATCTGTACAAATTTGAAATCAGTGATATATATTGGAAAAGGGCTACATTGAACATAATGATCCTTTCTCTACCAATTTGAATCTCGATGTATCCGAAGCTTCAGTTGACGACGAATCGAGAATCTTCTGACGAAATGACGACGGGTAAACCAGAAAGTCTTGTCAGGGTGCAGTTACTTGCCAAATCCCTAATTTTTGCCTAGATTGCCCCAGGGTGAGGTACTCAATCTAGCGGGATGCAAATATATTCTTTTTCCAAGTCTCTAATTTTTGCCTGGATTACCCTTGCGGGTTCTCCACCGAGACGCTCATTTTTGCCTAAGCCGCCCTTTCGGGTTTTCAACTTAACGAGCAATTCTGTTTTTTCCATTTGTTTTTTCATTTGCATATACTCTCTTTTTTTTTTAGGCAAAGTATCTCTTGACTGCATCTGAATTCACAGGACGAGTGAAATCCTCCCCATCCATTGTTGTAAGCATCAAAGCACCGCCTGAAAAGGCTCTCTTGACAACATATGGACCCTCGTAGTTTGGAGTCCACTTGCCCCTGGAATCGGGCGCGAAAGACAAAACTTTCTTGAGCACGAGGTCACCTTCTCGGAACACACGAGGCTTGACCTTCTTATCGAATGCTTTCTTCATTCTCTGCTGATATAATTGACCATGGCACATGGCGGTCAATCGCTTCTCTTCAATCAAATTCAACTGGTCATAACGACTCTGAATCCATTCAGCATCAGTCAACTAGGGACTTTGAGGGTATACTTTTTTCTTTTTTCTTTTGAAAAAATTTTCCTGATTTTTTTGATTTTTCATCTTTTTCACCCTCTTTTTCTTTTTTCATTTTTTTTCTTTTTTTTTTTTGATTATTTTTTTTTTTGATTTTTTTTTTGATTTTTTGATTGCATTTGCAATGCCCCAGTTTGACTGTTGCTGATTCTCAAGATACAGCTGAATGAGCTCCTTTGGTGCTCAAGAAGGATAGGAAATCTCATCAGGAATCCCCCTCAACATCATCTTCCTCTGCCTCAGATACAAGGACTTCAAGATTGGGAGATGGCGTTGGATCATTATGTTCAATGGGTTTAGAAATCCCTGCATAATGATTTTGGTTAAGAAAAACTTTAGAATTTAAACAAGCAAATCAGTTATGCAGATGAAAAAGTTATTCTTGTTTTTCATGGTTTTTTTGTGATCACTGATTTCATGCAAAAAAGCAAAAAGTGAAAACAAATGGAAAAACAAATGTTTAACAATGCATTAATTGAATGAAAACATCATTGTATTAAATGCTGCCAACAATGTCATCACTTCTCCCTTTGGCATGGGAGAAGGGTTTCAAACAAAATGAACAATTTACTCTGATCTATGGATAACTGTAGGAACATCCACAGCGACCCAATTGTGGCAGACACCACCGGGAATAACAAAATTGTTCAAGTCTTCTGCATCTTCTTCTTCAATGATAGCAGCAGCTTCCTCTTCAGGTTGATCAGCATGGATGAATCCTCCACTTGTGAACAAACCTTGCTCGTTGCATGCCCCAGAACCATAGCCAATGCCAGCCCGGGATCGGTTATCTTCAAGTTCAAGCACTTTCCCTAATCCAGCAACTGCACCACATTCAATGGCCAGCTTCGCATCTCGGTAGGAAGTGAATGAAGGAGATCTCTTCTCGATTGGTTCATCAATAGATAAAGCTTGGAACTGAGTCCCAACTTCATCCTCTGCGTCAATGTACGAGAAAGAAGACAAATGGCTAACCAGGAGAGCCTTTTCTCCCCCTACTACAACCAATTTCTTGTTTTTGACAAACTTCAGCTTCTGGTGTAGGGTGGATGTCACGGCGCCAGCCTCATGAATCCATGGTCTGCCTAAGAGACAGCTGTAAGATGGGTGGATGTCCATTACTTGGAAAGTAACTTGGAAATCACTTGGTCCTATCTTGATTGGGAGGTCAACTTCCCCAATCACGGTCTTGCGCGACCCATCAAAAGCTTTCACAACAACCCCACTCTACCTCATAGGAGGACCTTGATACGACAATCTGGAGAGTGTGGATTTTGGCAATACATTAAGAGAAGATCCAGTGTCCACCAACACATTGGACATTGCATCAGATTTGCAATTCATAGAGATGTGTAAAGCCATGTTGTGGTCTCTTCCCTCCTCAGGGAGATCAGCGTCACAAAAGCTCAAAGTGTTGCAAGCGGTAATGTTTGCAACAATGCTATCAAACTGTTCAAGGGTGACGTCGTGATCAACATACGCCAAGTCCAAGACTTTCTGCAGAGACTCCCTATGGGGTTCTGAATTCAGCAGTAGAGAAAGAATAGAAATCTTGGAGGGCGTGTGTAGAAGCTGGTCTACAATATTGTACTCACTCTTTCTGATGAGCCTCAGCATCTCATCAGATTCTTCATCAACAATGCCACTTGGGCCAACTGAAGAAACAGGAGTCTTTTGTACGGATGAGGAGGGTTTGGCAACATCAAGTGCCGGATTCTGAACATTCACGGCGATCCCCACAGGACGCTCAACAGTATCAGAAGCAGTAGTCTTCGGAGGCGCAGAAAATACACGACCGCTTCGGGTCAACCCACTAACATCAGCAATAGTGGTTACAGAAGTGGAAGGCAAAGGAACCTCTACCCCATCCTGGACAGCAACAGGATTGTACCGGAATGGCACAGCTCGATCAGATGTATAAGGCACAGGGCCAGCTGGTTTGATGATCAGAGAAGGGGAAGCCTTCTGCTTGTTGCTATTGTAGCGAATAACAACGGGTTCGGGCAGCTTGAACACTGGCGATATGACATTCACTTCAGGTTCGACTTCATCAACATTGCGATTCTGCATAATCTCAATGGTACCTTCATTCAACAGCTTCTGAAGTTCCTTGCGAACCTGGTCACAACCCAAACGGTTGACCGAGCAGACGCGGCACTTGTCGTGGTTATGCTCCAAATAGCTGTACTGACACAGCATCTTATGTAAATCAACCAACGACTGCCTGATGTGGCTGACATACTTAACCTTGTATTTCCCAAGGCACTCCTGAATCATATTCACAGATTTCCCATGCGGCGGCAATGGGTTTTTGGTGACGTTCGGGCTCGAGTCCTCAAAACTCAGGATTCCACTTCTCATAAGGTCTTGAACCTTAGTCTTCAGCTGGAGGCAATTTTCAATGTCATGGCCCGGAGCACCAGAGTGATAGACACAGTGCAGATCAGGCTTATACCACCACTGAGGGTTGACCGGTATAGCCGGAGGATCTCTCAGAGAAACCAACTTCCGCTCTATTAGAGAGGGATATAACTCCGCATACGACATAGGAATCGGATCAAAACTGATCTTCTTCCTTTCATAACCCATGTTTGCTTGATTACTCGTACTCCCACGAGGCTGGTAGGCCTGTTGCTGTGGACGAGATTGTTGTTGTTGGTATTGCGGTTGTTGATATTGCTGCTGATGCTGATACTGTTGAGGTTGATATTGCTGACATTGAGGAGTATTGTCCTTGAAAACAGGCGCTACGTGAGCCACCTGGTGCTGCTGATTGGCATGACGTGCCGGCTTCCTCTGAACAGAGGGTCTTCTATGCTTCGGCTGAGATTGCACGGCATGTGCTTCCCCTTCTTTCCTCTTAAACGCTCCATATCGTTTAGAGGATGAACCATCATCTTTGGCCAACCGTCCTTCGCGGACCCCTTCTTCAAGACGCATCCCCATGTTCACCATCTCGGTGAAATCAGAGGGAGCGCTTGCCACCATTCGTTCATAGTAAAATGGACCAAGAGTTTTCAGAAATATCTTGGTCATCTCTTTCTCTTCCAACGGTGGGGTGATTTGAGCTGCCAGCTCACGCCATCTCTGGGCGTACTCCTTGAACGATTCCTTATCTTTCTGTGACATGGACCTGAGTTGATCTCGGTCAGGCGCCATATCGACATTGTATTTATATTGCTTGACGAAAGCTTCGCCAAGGTCATTGAAAGATCGGATGTTGATACTGTCCAGGCTCATGTACCATCTGAGCGCTGCACCAGACAGACTATCTTGGAAATAATGAATCAGGAGTTGATCATTATCAGTCTGTGTTGATATCTTCCTGCCGTACATGACCAGGTGAGCGAGTGGACAGGTGTTCCCTTTATATTTTTCAAAGTCTGGGACCTTGAATTTGATCGGTATCTTGACACCGGGAACTAAGCAAAGTTCGGCTGCAGACTTGCCGAATAGATCTTTGCCACGGAGAGTCCTCAATTCCTTTCTCAGCTCAAGGAATTGATCGTTCATTGCGTCCATCTTTTCATGAACATCTGAGCCCTCAGAAGCCTCAGAGTGATAGATGGTGTCGTCTACCCTAGGCATGGTATGCACGATAGGAGGAGCGGGAACAGGGACCGGGCTAGATGCCGGCATTTGAGCAAATGTTGGAGCTGGCAGATCAGGCATGAAGCCTGGAGGCATCCCCCAAGGAAAACCGGGAGGCATGGCATTAGGCTGATGGGCACTGACTGGCACCGTTGAAGTAGCCACTTCGGAAATAACCGTCCTCTGAACAGGAGTTGCTGGCTGTTGAGCAGGCTGGTTCTGGGCAGCAAGGAGTTGCTCCATCAAAGCGCCAAGTCTGGCGACCTCTTCTCTTAGATCTCGGTTCTCTTGCTCCAACTGTTCCATGATTCTGGCAGAGTTGACCCTTGTATAATACCGGTGAGTCAGCTTGTCTTCAAAATAAATGAAGAACAGAGGTTAGAACCAAGAAGACCAGAAACAAAGGGTACCTGTTTATGCAAGAATGATGCATGAAATGCTTGTGCAAATGCTTTGTTTTTCAAGGAACCCTTAGGGTATTATTTGCAATATTTTGAATATTTAAACATTTTAATTGCTCATGGAAAATATTTCATTCAATATATTGAAACAAAGAAATACAGCATCTTTGATTCATTACAAAGAGAAAAGGTAAATGACATCCTATGGATCCCTAACAGCTCGGGATGCTGGAAGACGAGAAGTGCACAACTTCTTGATCTCTCTCTCATAGGCAGCCTCCATATCAGCTTTCTCCTTTGCAAGTCGATCATACTTCCTTTTCCAGAATTTGGATGACTGAGGAAGCAGAGAAGTCCAAGTGTCGTTCGGATCGTCGATCACTCGGTGCTCGAGAAATTCAATCATAGCATCCTTCTCCTTGAGCTGCTGCAGCAATTCCTCCCTTTCACGGATCCAAGCACGCGAAAGGTCTTCTTCTCTCAACTCCTCTACACGTTGGGTAGGGAGGGTTGAAGGCCCAGCCACATCCAACAGTGTAGGTCTCGGATGATCATACGGCATAAGGTAGGTGGCAGCTCTCTGTCTGACCCAAGAGGTGTATGGCTCCAAAGCAATGCAGTTCTTTGGACCCAACTCATTCCTACTCTTCTTGTGGATACTGCGCCAAGCACGGACAAATCTGGCTTTCAGGCCTTGGGGATCTTTACCCTCCTGGAAGAACACACCTTCTAACAGAATGTTATTAGGTTTATCCTTTAGGGGGAACCCAAGCTGACGACGTGCAAGAATAGGATTGTAGGTAATCCCACCACATGTACCAAGAAGAGGCACATTAGGGAATTCACCACAATAATCAATGATCTGAACGGTATCATACACGCGATCATACCAGGTGATATCATCATTGGTGAGAGACATGAGTCTCTGAGACCACCGTAGACATCCCTTGTTCTCCTTGAAAGCAACTGTCTGCGGCAAGTGCGAAATAAACCACTTGTACAGCAGGGGTAGACAGCAGACAATGACTCCTCCATTCTTCATGTTTCTCAGGTGCAAGGAGACGTAAGCATCGCCCAATAAAGTCGGAACTGGATTAAGGACAGAAAAGATCCTAATGGCGTTCATGTCCACGAACTTGTCGAAGTTGGGAAATAGCACCAATCCATAGATGAGCAGCACAAATAGAGCCTCAAAGGCATCCTCACTCATGGCCTTCCCATAAAAGGTAGCTTGGGCGATGAGGAACTCGGAAGGAAAACCCTGAATTCCGCCTTTGGTAGTCAGATTAGCTCTAATCAGGTCTTCATCTATATGCAACAAGCTAGAAATCTCTCGAGCAGATGGAATACTCTCTAGGCCACTGAACGGTACTTGATCCAGAATCGGAATCCCAATAAGATGAGAGTATTCTTCCAAAGTCGACAATAGCTGGAAATCCGGAAATAAGAAGCAGTGATGCAAGGGATCGTAGAACTGAGCCAAGGTACTCATCAACCCTTCGTCAACCTGAGTGGTGAGCAGAGGTAGAAGCTTTCCATAACGAGCTTTGAAACCCAAGGGATCTAATACATACGATGTCAGATTCCTTAACTCTTTTACATCAGGCTGTTTGAAGCTGTACTTCTTTGTATACCTTTTCGGTCTTTCCATGTCTGAAAATTTTGCAAATAAACCCTTTAAGTTCCTTGAAAATTTTCTCTCTTTTTTTTTTGATGATGTGGATGCAGATGAATGCGTGAATGTATGAATGCAACAAACACACTCAAGGATCAAGCAAGGCACACCAAACAAAGGTCGTGGGAAAGCTCATTGTATCCCTAATATCAATCATCCATTTTGGTGGATTTAGGTCTTCACCTTATCGACACCCAAGTTCCACTGATATTAACGGTACATGAACCGGCTCTAACATTCTTAATATCAACCAGCCGCTTTGGTGGATTTTAGGTTTTACACCTGATCCGGGATCCATTGATATTAACAATGCTTGAACGACTCAACCACGAATCATGGGTTTGTTGAGAGTCACGAGCATGGGGTCTCGGTTAAGAACCACCCAAAGGGAGTGTACTAGGGTTTAAACCTGCCAGACATGTTCTATCAGAGGTTCCCATAATCATCGTTCCATCTTTCGAATATTATCGGAGGAACGAATACTCGTATTCCAAGAATATTCTCAAGAGAAACTCTCATGAGTGTAGTATCGCGTAACAATCGTATCAGAACTGACATCTGAACGACCTCCGCACTACGGTCCTAAAAATAGGCCAAGATGGGTTTGGTAAACTAAGGTCCTTGGCTTCTGCGGCACATGATTGAAAGAATAATGCCTAACCACAAATAACTTGTGTGACATTATTAATTCAACATGACCTCCACCAAGTGAATGGACTCGCAAGTCAACTGGCTAAGGAATACTCCACACCAGTCAACAAGACTATGCCATTCTCCTATCCTAGAGAGCACTCGAGTTCGGGTATAGAACTCATCTCATAGATCACCAAAGCAAACAGCAATTGTATATCAAGCAATTCAAACATTACAATCAATACAGTCATCCCAAATTGTACAAAAATATGTCATATAACAGATAACAATATAGCACAACAAGGGTGAAAAGTAGGCAATACCACCAAGGATCAAAACGCCGTAGTTCGGCTAAAAGATTTCCAAAAGTTGGTGGATTCAATTTTAAACACAAGCACTGAGGCTTTTCATTATCAATGGGAGAACACTCGACCAAAACCAACATCCACCATGCGAGGATAGCTTCGACGTACTAGAGGGGTTAGCCCTGTTTTCAGTACGGAAGTCTTACTGTCGACTCACTAAGGATAGGCAAGATTTACATCAACCACAATGATAATTGAAACCTATGGCTAATGCATGAAAAGATTAACAATGGACAAAGCCAAAACAAGTGAATGAGTGAAGTTAATTGATTGTGATTATGAAAATGGAGTCAAAGTATGATTAAGATTGATTTGAAAGAAGTATTATGAAATGGAGTTTGAAAAAAGTCAAGGACTTGGGGTCCAGGTTTTTAATTTGAAAACATGAAGATGTTTGCACAATGTCTATGTCAAGTTGGAAAGTAATGTGTGAAAAGGTTTAGGACATAATGAGTGATGAATGGATGAAGATGGAAAGTAAAACTTCTTAGAAGGTTCACTTCTTGAAATCATATAGAAGATGATTCAAGTGTGTCCTTTGGAATGAGCAATGGATAATAACAAACAAACAAGATGAAATCCAAAAAAACGGATACCGGATGCCAATCACTGGTCTTATACCAATCTCCTAAAACAGAACTGGATATCAGATGCCACTCAATGGACTTACACTAATCTCCTCAAACAAAGAAATAAAAAGGTGGATACCGGATACCAATAGATGGATTTACACCAATCTCCTAAAACAGAAATGGATATCAGAGGCCACTCAATGGACTTATACTAATCTCCTAAAAACGAAATGAAACTTGGATACCGGATGCCAATCTGTCTGGACTTATACCAATATCCAACATATGATCATAGGAAAGCAAATGCCAACTTGCAGGGACTTACAGTTGCATCCTCACATAAACAAAGAAAAGCAAACATGGATGTCAGATGCCAATTTATCTGGGCTTACTCTAACCTCCACAGTATGATCCTAGGAATACAAATGCCAACTTGCAGGGACTTACAGTTGTATCCTCACATACAAACAAACAAAGCAACATGTGGTCATAGGAAAGCAAAAGCCAACTTGCAGGGACTTACAATTGCTACCTCACAATCAAACAAACAAAACAACAGAAGATATGAGTGACCAATGAGGTCTTACACTCTATCCTTCCATATCATAGGAGCAAAGGCCAAAGAAATGGACTTTCAATTGTCCTCAATGGGTAAACAACAATGACAATATCACAAAGACAAATGAGATGATTGTGCATTAATGAGCAATAAATGATGATGAGTAATGCATGGAGCATACAAGCAAACATGTGCATATGAAGTAATCAATCAATCAATGAATAACAAACAGCACACTCTATAGCCAAACAAGGAGGCTCACACAAGAGGGTTAGGCACTGAGGCCAACTGGAATAGGGTAAAAAGTTGCTCTTAACCTTGCCATTGAGAGACTAAGGTGAAGCAGATGAAAGGAGATGAGGGGTGTGCCTCATTGCTCTTATCCCTGATCAGGGAGAGCATTTCAGAAAGTGTGGGAGCTCAGAAAGATGGAGCTCTTTCCACATTATTGACTCTATAGATCTTGGGTTTTGATCTCAATGCTACAACCATGTAATGGGAGCAATGAGAAGACTCACTAAATAGTAGGGGATAGGTTGCTTATCCCTTTGATCTACCAATTGCCTTACTTGAAGGACTTTTCCTGCTTGGGACAAAATTAAACACACACAAGCATTGCCTCTTAAGGAGGACTTCAGACAGTTTGCCCGGCCAAATAACAGGCCGGGTCTCCAGACTACATGAAGAAAGAGGGATTACCTCAAAGCAAATTGCTAAATAGCAAAGCAAAGCAAGTTCAAAGAACTTAAGCAACTAAAGGTACCTGAAATAGTCAAACAAATCAGTACACAATTCAACAGTTTAAAACAGAAGTGAGAATAGAATTAACAGTCAACATGATCAGATGAATGTGCAAAGCACAAGACTCAAGTCATATGAGTCAAGCCACCTACAAAACAAAGGTTAGCTCATGATAAACAATCAAGCTTAATCAACTTGCAAAAGTTTCTTTGAAGCATTTGTAGCTTAACCTGAAACAATGAACTCAAACATAAGCCAGGAGACCACTAGGACAAGCCTAGGGTCAAAAACAAATGAGAAAGTCAAAACAGCAAGGGATAGTCAACCAAAATCAAGTTTAAACAATCAAGAAGCAAACTCAATTGGTCCCACATTCATATCATTCATCATCATCATTTCATAAGCAAAGGAAGGCAAAGCATGGCAAATTGGTGCACATAGAAGTCAACAAAAAGACTTGCATCAAAAGTCAACTCAAACATTTTCAAAAATCACCAAATAATTCATGCTCAATCCTAACACCTAGCATGGTAAGCATGTAAAATTTCATCACAATTGGACAAGTGGAAGGCAGTCAATGAAAATCATGAAGTCAAAGCAAATTTGAATATGCTCAATGAAGTCAACAGAAAGACTTAGCTCAAAAGCAATCATAATCAATTCCAAAAATTATCAAATAATTCAGGGTCAATCACAATCCATAACATGGCATGCATATAAAATTTCAGCTCAATTGGATCATGGGAAGATGGTCAATTAAAATCAGGAAGTCAAGACAATTTCAAGTATGCACAAAGAAGTCAAACAAACATGTGTCAACTTCAAAAAATCATAACTAAATGAAAACAGATGAGAAATGAATGGGATCAACACCAATGCAAAGCTTGAGATGTCTAGTATGCACATGTAAAATTTCATGATCATCCAATGAAGTATGAGAATTTCACAAAGGATTTGGCAAGATGTATCACACAAAGTCAACAATTGACTAGGCAGGGATGAAAAATCTCAAACAATTAAGAAATGGCACAAATAATTCCAGGAAAATTCACACATCAACTAGACATATAAGAGAAGGATCATGCAAAATTTCACATTAATTGGAGGTCAGGAAGCATGTCAACAAAAATCATGAACTTGCATAACATTGGTGTGACACAAATTGTCACACCCTACTTCAAAAATTCATATCTCACAAACCACATAAGATAAATTCAAGAACTCTACATCAAAACAAACATGAATGAGTGTAGATTAACCACAAAAAATTTCAGAATCATTGGATACATCATCACAATTTCACAATGGTTTTGGCAAAAGGTACAAAATGTGCATACATGTCAAGAAACCTAATGCCATTAAAAATCCAGCCAACCAAAAAATCAATAAAAATCATGATAAAATAGTAGACATTCATGTGAACATTATGGAAAAAATTTCATGAATTTTGGAATTGAATTGCACGAGTTATGAATTTGGAAGTTTGAGTAACAATTTGGAACAAATAACAAAATGGACATGGTTTACTAGGTCAACAAGGTTGACCGAATGGCATTCTGGTAAATACCCCCCTCATTAATCAAAACGGTGCGTTTAAGGGAGGCAGAACGAAATGTTCTGATTGGCCATCACCAATGAAACAGTAACAAGGCCAGGCAATACGCGTGAAAACATGAAATTCTGGAAATGGTTAGGGTTTTGAACAGTGACCGTGTGTGTTCATCAACTTCATTCAAATCATGAAAAATTAAATCGCCCAGAAACATGAATCGATCATACCATTCTCATCAGCACTCCACATACATTAAGAATCCAAGCATCATTTTCCTTAAAACACACTAACAATCATGAATCGAGCAAAACAAATAAGCACTATCAAACTTGAAAGCAGCATAACTTCTCGAATACTTGACCATTTTCAAAAACAAACACATCATGAAGCTCAACATGGATAGATCTACACTAAGCATGGCATGGATTTGAGAAACAAGTGAATCGAAAACTTACTTATATTTGAAGAAAAGAGTGAAACAGTTGCTATTTTGTTGATGTATGCTCAAACAGTCGAAGGTCCAAGCTCCAAAGGATGGATGATGAAGTTATTTAAGCTCAAACTTGCTCGATTCAACTCTAGCTCCAAACTGCCATGGAAGAATGCTTTGGAAAACAGAACACGAAGATGGCTGTGCAGTTGATGAATGGTGTTTGAAAAAGCTCCCAAATGATGGCCAGATGATGAAGAAACCAATGGATGCTCGGGCTCTTTTGAGTTTTTGCTCAGAAAATTCAAATCGTGAAAATGCAAATTGAGAGAGAATGAAAGTTTCTGTGTATTAGAGGCTGCTATCTAGGGTTTATTTTGCAGAAAAGTTGTTATATATGGTCTGTTTTAACTCTAATCCATGTATGCTAAGTATGTTTAATTCAAATGAACCAAATTGCTAATTTTGCTAATTTTCACCAAGTGCACATGGAGGTATGGTGCTGTACACGAATTTGGGCCTTTGGGCAAGTCACAAATGATGTTTCTGAACATTTCCAATTGGCCAAAGTGTTTAAAAGATGCTAAATCAAAAAGTCAACTTTTGGTCCACACTTGAATTTAAATGAAACAAGTCCAAAAATGCCATTTTGATCCATAGATTTTTGGTACATGAAATTTATATTTTTGGAAAGAGGAGATGAAATGTGGTTTGTAGGAAAAAACCCCACCAAAATTGGCCAAATGGTTCATGAGATATGGCCCTTTGAAGTTCACAAATGTTTGAAATTGAAATGATCATATCTTGCCAACCATACATGGGAATTGAGTGTTTTTGGACTTTTTGGAAATGGGAGAACAAGATCTTCAACTTTCATGTTGGGAAAAAATTCATTTGAAGCTTGTATCATGATGTAAGTTGAGGATCAAGAAGTTTCCATTTTTGGCAGTTGAAATTACAGGTCAACTTTCTATTTCTGGAAATTTTCTGTTTGACTTCAAATTCTTCCATGATGAGGTTTGGCATGATGTGTGAGGCTTATATGGACATGAATGAGCTCCTTCAAATCAATTCCATCCATCAAATCACTGATTAAATCCACAGTTGACCAAGTTTGACCTCCTGTTGACTTTTCTAGGGTTTTGCATGATTGAACCATTTCTGATGAATTCCAAACCCTAATTCCTTGAGAACTTGACTCCAAATGATGTCCCAAGTCATATGAACTCTTGATTATTGATCAGGGTGCCCAAATTCTGCAAGAATAGCCACCAGGCACTACAATGACTGACTTTGACTGTTTTTGACCTAATTGTTGATGATTGCTTCAGCTGCAAGTAACAAGGTTAAACTGACAATATTTTTGTACTTTTTTGGTTAATAAACATATGAAAGGCAAAGATATACAAATGCAAAACATGCTTGGTGATCAAGAACCACACTCACAAGGCAAACCACCCACTAGGAGGGAAGCTAAGGCATGCAATGATCCTTGAGGCCATGATATGATATGATATGGGCCATGAGGGATCTTAGGGCCCAAAATTGGGGTCTTACACTTTGGATGGTGACAGTGATTACGGAGAGCCAAAACCTAGTCTTTCTCCTCAAGTTCAACCCAAAACAAAGAAATTACTTATTTTGAACCTGAACGGGTTTCTTCTTGGCAGAGTGTACTTTCAAGACGTTCTTGGACATAAATTCATAACTCATCGAATATCCGGGGGAACTCATCCAAATGACTGAATCGGCTTTGGATGGTGACGGTGATTACGAAGAGCCAAAACCTAGTCTTACTCCTCCAGTTCAACCCAAAACAAAGAAATTACTTATTTTGAACCTGAACGGGTTTCTTCTTCGCAGAGTGTACTTTCAAAAAGTTGTTGAACATAAATTAACAACTCAACGAATATCCGGGCGAACTCATCGAAATCAATGAATCGGCTTTGGATGGTGACGGTGATTACGAAGAGCCAAAACCTAGTCTTTCTCCTCAAGTTCAACCCAAAACAAAGAAATTACTTATTTTGAACCTGAACGGGTTTCTTCTTCGCAGAGTGTACTTTCAAGAAATTCTTGAACATAAATTAACAACTCAACGAATATCCGGGCGAACTCATCCAAATGAATGAATCGACTTTGGATGGTGACGGTGATTACGGAGACCCAAAACCTAGTCTTTCTCCTTAAGTTCAACCCAAAACAAAGAAATTACTTATTTTGAACCTGAACGGGTTTCTTCTTCGCAGAGTGTACTTTAAGAAGTTCTTGAACATAAATTAACAACTCACAGAATATCGGGCGAACTCATCCCAATGAATGAATCGACTTTGGATGGTGACGGTGATTACGAAGAGCCAAAACCTAGTCTTTCTCCTCAAGTTCAACCCAAAACAAAGAAATTACTTATTTTGAACCAGAACGGGTTTCTTCTTGGCAGAGTGTACTTTCAAGACGTTCTTGAACATAAATTCACAACTCAACGAATACCCGGGAAAACTCATCCAAATGAATGAATCGGCTTTGGATGGTGACGGTGATTACGAAGAGCCAAAACCTAGTCTTTCTCCTCAAGTTCAACCCAAAACAAAGAAATTACTTATTTTGAACCTGAACGGGTTTCTTCTTTGCAGAGTGTACTTTAAAGAAGTTCTTGAACATAAATTAACAACTCACCGAATATCCGGGCGAACTCATCCAAATGAATGAATCGACTTTGGATGGTGACGGTGATTACGGAGATCCAAAACCTAGTCTTTCTCCTCAAGTTCAACCCAAAACAAAGAAATTACTTATTTTGAACCTGAACGGGTTTCTTCTTCGCAGAGTGTACTTTAAAGAAGTTCTTGAACATAAATTAACAACTCACCGAAATCCGGGCGAACTCATCCAAATGAATGAATCGACTTTGGATGGTGACGGTGATTACGAAGAGCCAAAACCTAGTCTTTCTCCTCAAGTTCAACCCAAAACAAAGAAATTACTTATTTTGAACCTGAACGGGTTTCTTCTTGGCAGAGTGTACTTTCAAGACGTTCTTGAACATAAATTCACAACTCATTGAATATCCGGGGAACTCATCCAAATGAATGAATCGGCTTTGGATGGTGACGGTGATTACGAAGAGCCAAAACCTAGTCTTACTCCTCAAGTTCAACCCAAAATAAAGAAATTACTTATTTTGAACCTGAACGGGTTTCTTCTTCGCAGAGTGTACTTTCTAGAAGTTCTTGAACATAAATTAACAACTCACCGAATATCCGAGCGAACTCATCCAAATGAATGAATCGTCTTTGGATGGTGACGGTGATTACGGAGAGCCAAACCTAGTCTTTCTCCTCAAGTTCAACCCAAAACAAAGAAATAACTATTTTGAACCTGAACGGGTTTCTTCTTTGCAGAGTGTACTTTCAAGAAGTTCTTGAACATAAATTAACAACTCACCGAAAATCCGGGCGAACTCATCCAAATGAATGAATCGGCTTTGGATGGTGACGGTGATTACGAAGAGCCAAAACCTAGTCTTTCTCCTCAAGTTCAACCCAAAACAAAGAAATTACTTATTTTGAACCTGAACGGGTTTCTTCTTCGCAGAGTGTACTTTCAAGAAGTTCTTGAACATAAATTAACAACTCACCGAAAATCCGGGCGAACTCATCCAAATGAATGAATCGACTTTGGATGGTGACGGTGATTACGGAGAGCCAAAACCTAGTCTTTCTCCTCAAGTTCAACCCAAAACAAAGAAATTACTTATTTTGAACCTGAACGGGTTTCTTCTTGGCAGAGTGTACTTTCAAGACGTTCTTGAACATAAATTCCCAACTCATTGAATATCCGGGGAACTCATCCAAATGAATGAATCGGCTTTGGATGGTGACGGTGATTACGAAGAGCCAAAACCTAGTCTTACTCCTCAAGTTCAACCCAAATAAAGAAATTACTTATTTTGAACCTGAACGGGTTTCTTCTTCGCAGAGTGTACTTTCTAGAAGTTCTTGAACATAAATTAACAACTCACCGAATATCCGAGCGAACTCATCCAAATGAATGAATCGTCTTTGGATGGTGACGGTGATTACGGAGAGCCCAAACCTAGTCTTTCTCCTCAAGTTCAACCCAAAACAAAGAAATTACTTATTTTGAACCTGAACGGGTTTCTTCTTCGCAGAGTGTACTTTCAAGAAGTTCTTGAACATAAATTCACAACTCACCGAATACCCGGGCGAACTCATCCAAATGAATGAATCGGCTTTGGATGGTGACGGTGATTACGAAGAGCCAAAACCTAGTCTTTCTCCTCAAGTTCAACCCAAAACAAAGAAATTACTTATTTTGAACCTGAACGGGTTTCTTCTTCGCAGAGTGTACTTTCAAGAAGTTCTTGAACATAAATTAACAACTCACCGAATATCCGGGCGAACTCATCCAAATGAATGAATCGACTTTGGATGGTGACGGTGATTACGGAGAGCCAAAACCTAGTCTTTCTCCTCAAGTTCAACCCAAAACAAAGAAATTACTTATTTTGAACCTGAACGGGTTTCTTCTTGGCAGAGTGTACTTTCAAGAAGTTCTTGAACATAAATTCCAACTCATTGAATATCCGGGGGAACTCATCCAAATGAATGAATCGGCTTTGGATGGTGACGGTGATTACGAAGAGCCAAAACCTAGTCTTTCTCCTCAAGTTCAACCCAAAACAAAGAAATTACTTATTTTGAACCTGAACGGGTTTCTTCTTCGCAGAGTGTACTTTCTAGAAGTTCTTGAACATAAATTAACAACTCACCGAATATCCGAGCGAACTCATCCAAATGAATGAATCGTCTTTGGATGGTGACGGTGATTACGAAGAGCCAAAACCTAGTCTTTCTCCTCAAGTTCAACCCAAAACAAAGAAATTACTTATTTTGAACCTGAACGGGTTTCTTCTTCGCAGAGTGTACTTTCAAGAAGTTCTTGAACATAAATTAACAACTCACCGAATATCCGGGCGAACTCATCCAAATGAATGAATCGACTTTGGATGGTGACGGTGATTACGAAGAGCCAAAACCTAGTCTTTCTCCTCAAGTTCAACCCAAAACAAAGAAATTACTTATTTTGAACCTGAACGGGTTTCTTCTTGGCAGAGTGTACTTTCAAGACGTTCTTGAACATAAATTCACAACTCATTGAATATCCGGGGGAACTCATCCAAATGAATGAATCGGCTTTGGATGGTGACGGTGATTACGAAGAGCCAAAACCTAGTCTTACTCCTCAAGTTCAACCCAAAACAAAGAAATTACTTATTTTGAACCTGAACGGGTTTCTTCTTCGCAGAGTGTACTTTCAAGAAGTTCTTGAACATAAATTAACAACTCACCGAATATCCGGGCGAACTCATCCAAATGAATGAATCGGCTTTGGATGGTGACGGTGATTACGGAGAGCCAAAACCTAGTCTTTCTCCTCAAGTTCAACCAAAACAAAGAAATTACTTATTTTGAACCTGAACGGGTTTCTTCTTCGCAGAGTGTACTTTCAAGAAGTTCTTGAACATAAATAACAACTCACCGAATATCCGGCGAACTCATCCAAATGAATGAATCGGCTTTGGATGGTGACGGTGATTACGAAGAGCCAAAACCTAGTCTTTCTCCTCAAGTTCAACCCAAAACAAAGAAATTACTTATTTTGAACCTGAACGGTTTCTTCTTCGCAGAGTGTACTTTCAAGAAGTTCTTGAACATAAATTAACAACTCACCGAATATCCGGGCGAACTCATCCAAATGAATGAATCGGCTTTGGATGGTGACGGTGATTACGGAGAGCCAAAACCTAGTCTTTCTCCTCAAGTTCAACCCAAAACAAAGAAATTACTTATTTTGAACCTGAACGGGTTTCTTCTTGGCAGAGTGTACTTTCAAGACTTCTTGAACATAAATTCCCAACTCACCGAATATCCGGGGGAACTCATCCAAATGAATGAATCGGCTTTGGATGGTGACGGTGATTACGAAGAGCCAAAACCTAGTCTTACTCCTCAAGTTCAACCCAAAACAAAGAAATTACTTATTTTGAACCTGAACGGGTTTCTTCTTCGCAGAGTGTACTTTCAAGAAGTTCTTGAACATAAATTAACAACTCACCGAATATCCGGGCGAACTCATCCAAATGAATGAATCGTCTTTGGATGGTGACGGTGATTACGGAGAGCCAAAACCTAGTCTTTCTCCTCAAGTTCAACCCAAAACAAAGAAATTACTTATTTTGAACCTGAACGGGTTTCTTCTTGGCAGAGTGTACTTTCAAGAAGTTCTTGAACATAAATTCACAACTCACCGAATATCCGGGCGAACTCATCCAAATGAATGAATCGGCTTTGGATGGTGACGGTGATTACGAAGAGCCAAAACCTAGTCTTTCTCCTCAAGTTCAACCCAAAACAAAGAAATTACTTATTTTGAACCTGAACGGGTTTCTTCTTCGCAGAGTGTACTTTCAAGAAGTTCTTGAACATAAATTAACAACTCAACGAATATCCGGGCGAACTCATCCAAATGAATGAATCGGCTTTGGATGGTGACGGTGATTACGAAGAGCCAAAACCTAGTCTTTCTCCTCAAGTTCAACCCAAAACAAAGAAATTACTTATTTTGAACCTGAACAGGTTTCTTCTTGGCAGAGTGTACTTTCAAGAAGTTCTTGAACATAAATTCACAACTCACCGAATATCCGGGGGAACTCATCCAAATGAATGAATCGGCTTTGGATGGTGACGGTGATTACGGAGAGCCCAAACCTAGTCTTTCTCCTCAAGTTCAACCCAAAACAAAGAAATTACTTATTTTGAACCTGAACGGGTTTCTTCTTGGCAGAGTGTACTTTCAAGAAGTTCTTGAACATAAATTCACAACTCACCGAATACCGGGCGAACTCATCCAAATGAATGAATCGCTTTGGATGGTGACGGTGATTACGAAGAGCCAAAACCTAGTCTTTCTCCTCAAGTTCAACCCAAAACAAAGAAATTACTTATTTTGAACCTGAACGGGTTTCTTCTTCGCAGAGTGTACTTTCAAGAAGTTCTTGAACATAAATTAACAACTCAACGAATATCCGGGGCGAACTCATCCAAATGAATGAATCGGCTTTGGATGGTGACGGTGATTACGAAGAGCCAAAACCTAGTCTTTCTCCTCAAGTTCAACCCAAAACAAAGAAATTACTTATTTTGAACCTGAACGGTTTCTTCTTGGCAGAGTGTACTTTCAAAAGTTCTTGAACATAAATTCACAACTCATCGAATATACGGGGGAACTCATCCAAATGAATGAATCGGCTTTGGATGGTGACGGTGATTACGAAGAGCCAAAACCTAGTCTTTCTCCTCAAGTTCAACCCAAAACAAAGAAATTACTTATTTTGAACCTGAACGGGTTTCTTCTTCGCAGAGTGTACTTTCAAGAAGTTCTTGAACATAAATTAACAACTCACCGAATATCCGGGCGAACTCATCCAAATGAATGAATCGGCTTTGGATGGTGACGGTGATTACGAGAGCCAAAACCTAGTCTTTCTCCTCAAGTTCAACCCAAAACAAAGAAATTACTTATTTTGAACCTGAACGGGTTTCTTCTTGGCAGAGTGTACTTTCAAGAAGTTCTTGAACATAAATTCAACTCATCGAATATCGGGGGAACTCATCCAAATGAATGAATCGGCTTTGGATGGTGACGGTGATTACGAAGAGCCAAAACCTAGTCTTTCTCCTCAAGTTCAACCCAAAACAAAGAAATTACTTATTTTGAACCTGAACGGGTTTTTCTTCGCAGAGTGTACTTTCAAGAAGTTCTTGAACATAAATTAACAACTCACCGAATATCCGGCGCGAACTCATCCAAATGAATGAATCGCTTTGGATGGTGACGGTGATTACGGAGAGCCAAAACCTAGTCTTTCTCCTCAAGTTCAACCCAAAACAAAGAAATTACTTATTTTGAACCTGAACGGGTTTCTTCTTCGCAGAGTGTACTTTAAGAAGTTCTTGAACATAAATTAACAACTCACCGAATATCCGGGCGAACTCATCCAAATGAATGAATCGGCTTTGGATGGTGACGGTGATTACGAGAGCCAAAACCTAGTCTTTCTCCTCAAGTTCAACCCAAAACAAAGAAATTACTTATTTTGAACCTGAACGGGTTTCTTCTTGGCAGAGTGTACTTTCAAGAAGTTCTTGAACATAAATTCACAACTCACCGAATATCCGGGGAACTCATCCAAATGAATGAATCGGCTTTGGATGGTGACGGTGATTACGAAGAGCCAAACCTAGTCTTACTCCTCAAGTTCAACCCAAAACAAAGAAATTACTTATTTTGAACCTGAACGGGTTTCTTCTTCGCAGAGTGTACTTTCAAGAAGTTCTTGAACATAAATTAACAACTCACCGATATCCGGGCGAACTCATCCAAATGAATGAATCGGCTTTGGATGGTGACGGTGATTACGAAGAGCCAAAACCTAGTCTTTCTCCTCAAGTTCAACCCAAAACAAAGAAATTACTTATTTTGAACCTGAACGGGTTTCTTCTTGGCAGAGTGTACTTTCAAGAAGTTCTTGAACATAAATTCACAACTCACCGAATATCCGGGGGAACTCATCCAAATGAATGAATCGGCTTTGGATGGTGACGGTGATTACGGAGAGCCAAAACCTAGTCTTTCTCCTCAAGTTCAACCCAAAACAAAGAAATTACTTATTTTGAACCTGAACGGGTTTCTTCTTGGCAGAGTGTACTTTCAAGAAGTTCTTGAACATAAATTCAACTCACCGAATACCGGGCGAACTCATCCAAATGAATGAATCGCCTTTGGATGGTGACGGTGATTACGAAGAGCCAAAACCTAGTCTTTCTCCTCAAGTTCAACCCAAAACAAAGAAATTACTTATTTTGAACCTGAACGGGTTTCTTCTTCGCAGAGTGTACTTTCAAGAAGTTCTTGAACATAAATTAACAACTCAACGAATATCCGGGCGAACTCATCCAAATGAATGAATCGGCTTTGGATGGTGACGGTGATTACGAAGAGCCAAAACCTAGTCTTTCTCCTCAAGTTCAACCCAAAACAAAGAAATTACTTATTTTGAACCTGAACGGTTTCTTCTTGGCAGAGTGTACTTTCAAAACGTTCTTGAACATAAATTCACACAACTCATCGAATATCCGGGAACTCATCCAAATGAATGAATCGGCTTTGGATGGTGACGGTGATTACGAGAGCCCAAACCTAGTCTTTCTCCTCAAGTTCAACCCAAAACAAAGAAATTACTTATTTTGAACCTGAACGGTTTGTTTCTTCGCAGAGTGTACTTTCAAGAAGTTCTTGAACATAAATTAACAACTCACCGAATATCCGGGCGAACTCATCCAAATGAATGAATCGGCTTTGGATGGTGACGGTGATTACGAGAGCCAAAACCTAGTCTTTCTCCTCAAGTTCAACCCAAAACAAAGAAATTACTTATTTTGAACCTGAACGGGTTTCTCTTCTTGCAGAGTGTACTTTCAAGACGTTCTTGAACATAAATTCACAACTCATCGAATATCCGGGGGAACTCATCCAAATGAATGAATCGGCTTTGGATGGTGACGGTGATTACGAAGAGCCAAAACCTAGTCTTTCTCCTCAAGTTCAACCCAAAACAAAGAAATTACTTATTTTGAACCTGAACGGGTTTCTTCTTCGCAGAGTGTACTTTCAAGAAGTTCTTGAACATAAATTAACAACTCACCGAATATCCGGGCGAACTCATCCAAATGAATGAATCGCTTTGGATGGTGACGGTGATTACGGAGAGCCAAAACCTAGTCTTTCTCCTCAAGTTCAACCCAAAAAACAAAGAAATTACTTATTTTGAACCTGAACGGGTTTCTTCTTCGCAGAGTGTACTTTCAAGAAGTTCTTGAACATAAATTAACAACTCACCGAATATCCGGCGAACTCATCCAAATGAATGAATCGCTTTGGATGGTGACGGTGATTACGAAGAGCCAAAACCTAGTCTTTCTCCTCAAGTTCAACCCAAAACAAAGAAATTACTTATTTTGAACCTGAACGGGTTTCTTCTTCGCAGAGTGTACTTTCAAGAAGTTCTTGAACATAAATTAACAACTCACCGAATATCCGGGGAACTCATCCAAATGAATGAATCGGCTTTGGATGGTGACGGTGATTACGGAGAGCCCAAAACCTAGTCTTTCTCCTCAAGTTCAACCCAAAACAAAGAAATTACTTATTTTGAACCTGAACGGGTTTCTTCTTGGCAGAGTGTACTTTCAAGAAGTTCTTGAACATAAATTCACAACTCACCGAATACCCGGGCGAACTCATCCAAATGAATGAATCGCCTTGGATGGTGACGGTGATTACGAAGAGCCAAAACCTAGTCTTTCTCCTCAAGTTCAACCCAAAACAAAGAAATTACTTATTTTGAACCTGAACGGGTTTCTTCTTCGCAGAGTGTACTTTCAAGAAGTTCTTGAACATAAATTAACAACTCAACGAATATCCGGGCGAACTCATCCAAATCAATGAATCGGCTTTGGATGGTGACGGTGATTACGAAGAGCCAAAACCTAGTCTTTCTCCTCAAGTTCAACCCAAAACAAAGAAATTACTTATTTTGAACCTGAACGGTTTCTTCTTCTTGGCAGAGTGTACTTTCAAGAAGTTCTTGAACATAAATTCACAACTCATCGAATATCCGGGGAACTCATCCAAATGAATGAATCGGCTTTGGATGGTGACGGTGATTACGGAGAGCCCAAACCTAGTCTTTCTCCTCAAGTTCAACCCAAAACAAAGAAATTACTTATTTTGAACCTGAACGGGTTTCTTCTTGGCAGAGTGTACTTTCAAGAAGTTCTTGAACATAAATTCACAACTCACCGAATACCCGGGCGAACTCATCCAAATGAATGAATCGGCTTTGGATGGTGACGGTGATTACGAAGAGCCAAAACCTAGTCTTTCTCCTCAAGTTCAACCCAAAACAAAGAAATTACTTATTTTGAACCTGAACGGGTTTCTTCTTCGCGGAGTGTACTTTCAAGAAGTTCTTGAACATAAATTAACAACTCAACGAATATCCGGGCGAACTCATCCAAATCAATGAATCGGCTTTGGATGGTGACGGTGATTACGAAGAGCCAAAACCTAGTCTTTCTCCTCAAGTTCAACCCAAAACAAAGAAATTACTTATTTTGAACCTGAAAGGGTTTCTTCTTGGCAGAGTGTACTTTCAAAACGTTCTTGAACATAAATTCACAACTCATCGAATATACGGGGGAACTCATCCAAATAAATGAATCGGCTTTGGATGGTGACGGTGATTACGGAGAGCCCAAACCTAGTCTTTCTCCTCAAGTTCAACCCAAAACAAAGAAATTACTTATTTTGAACCTGAACGGGTTTTTCTTCGCAGAGTGTACTTTCAAGAAGTTCTTGAACATAAATTAACAACTCACCGAATATCCGGGCGAACTCATCCAAATGAATGAAACGCCTTTGGATGGTGACGGTGATTACGGAGAGCTAAAACCTAGTCTTTCTCCTCAAGTTCAACCCAAAACAAAGAAATTACTTATTTTGAACCTGAACGGGTTTCTTCTTGGCAGAGTGTACTTTCAAGACGTTCTTGAACATAAATTCACAACTCATCGAATATACGGGGGAACTCATCCAAATGAATGAATCGGCTTTGGATGGTGACGGTGATTACGAAGAGCCAAAACCTAGTCTTACTCCTCAAGTTCAACCCAAAATAAAGAAATTACTTATTTTGAACCTGAACGGGTTTCTTCTTCGCAGAGTGTACTTTCTAGAAGTTCTTGAACATAAATTAACAACTCACCGAATATCCGAGCGAACTCATCCAAATGAATGAATCATCTTTGGATGGTGACGGTGATTACGGAGAGCCAAAACCTAGTCTTTCTCCTCAAGTTCAACCCAAAACAAAGAAATACTTATTTGAACCTGAACGGGTTTCTTCTTTGCAAAGTGTACTTTCAAGAAGTTCTTGAACATAAATTAACAACTCACCGAAGATCCGGGCAAACTCATCCAAATGAATGAATCGGCTTTGGATGGTGACGGTGATTACGAAGAGCCAAAACCTAGTCTTTCTCCTCAAGTTCAACCCAAAACAAAGAAATTACTTATTTTGAACTTGAACGGGTTTCTTCTTCGCAGAGTGTACTTTAAAGAAGTTCTTGAACATAAATTAACAACTCACTGAAAATCCGGGCGAACTCATCCAAATGAATGAATCGACTTTGGATGGTGACGGTGATTACGGAGAGCCAAAACCTAGTCTTTCTCCTCAAGTTCAACCCAAAACAAAGAAATTACTTATTTTGAACCTGAACGGGTTTCTTCTTGGCAGAGTGTACTTTCAAGACGTTCTTGAACATAAATTCCCAACTCATTGAATATCCGGGGGAACTCATCCAAATGAATGAATCGGCTTTGGATGGTGACCGTGATTACGAAGAGCCAAAACCTAGTCTTACTCCTCAAGTTCACCCCAAATAAAGAAATTACTTATTTTGAACCTGAACGGGTTTCTTCTTCGCAGAGTGTACTTTCTAGAAGTTCTTGAACATAAATTAACAACTCACCGAATATCCAAGCGAACTCATCCAAATGAATGAATCAACTTTGGATGGTGACGGTGATTACAGAGACCCAAAACCTAGTCTTTCTCCTCAAGTTCAACACAAAAACAAAGAAATTACTTTTTGAACTTGAACGGGTTTGTCTTGGCAGAGTGTACTTTCAAGAAGTTCTTGAACATAAATTCACAACTCACCGAATACCCGGGCGAACTCATCCAAATGAATGAATCGGCTTTGGATGGTGACGGTGATTACGAAGCCCAAA
>NW_026112949.1:0-51404 GCF_024323335.1 Lathyrus oleraceus
TATTTTACGAGTTATTCATTGAAATCGTAGACAAATTATTTAAAAATGTTTTAAATATGATGTATGGGTTATTCCTATTTGATTCTTATATATATATTTATATATACAAGATAACGACACACTAAATAGAATAAAGAGGAAAAACAAACCCTACATAACACGTAACTATAAAAAACACAGAAAAATAGATAACATAAATAGAAAAATCAACCTATACATAACTTAACCAGTTCTTGTTGTATTTTACGAGTTATTCATTGAAATCGTAGACAAATTGTTTAAAAATGTTTTAAATAATATATACAAGATAACGACAGACTAAATAGAATAAGAGGGAAAAAACAACCCTACATAACACATAACTATTAAAAAACACAGAAAAAGAGATAACATAAATAGAAAAATCATCCTAAAAATAACTTAACTAGTTCTAGTTGTATTTTATGAGTTATTCATTGAAATCGTAGACAAATTGTTTAAAAATGTTTTAAATATGACGTATGGGCTCTTCTATTTGATTCTTATATATATGTTTATATATATACAAGATAACGACACACTAAATAGAATAAAGAGGGAAAAAACAAACCCTACATAACACGTAACTATTAAAAAACACAGAAAAATAGATAACATAAATAGAAAAACCAACCTAGAAATAGCTTAACCAGTACTAGTTGTAATTTACGAGTTATTCATTGAAATCGTAGACAAATTGTTTGAAAATGTTTTAAATATGATCTATGGGTTATTCATATTTGATTCTTATATATACGTTTATAAATATATATATACAAGATAACGACACACTAAATAGAATAAAGAGGGAAAAAACAAACCCTACAAAACACGTAACTATTAAAAAACACAGAAAAATGGATAACATAAATAGAAAAATCAACTTAGAAATAACTTAACCAGTTCTAGTTGTATTTTACGAGTTATTCCTTGAAATCGTAGACAAATTATTTAAAAATGTTTTAAATATGATCTATGGGTTATTCATATTTGATTCTTATATATACGTTTATATATATATACAAGATAACGACACACTAAATAGAATAAAGAGGGAAAAAACAAACCCTACATAACACGTAACTATTAAAAAACACAGAAAAATGGATAACATAAATAGAAAAATCACCTAGAAATAACTTAACCAGTACTAGTTGTATTTTACGAGTTATTCATTGAAATCGTAGACAAATGTTTAAAAATGTTTTAAATATGATCTATGGGTTATTCATATTTGATTCTTATATATACGTTTATATATATACAAGATAACGACACACTAAATAGAATAAAGAGGGAAAAAACAAACCCTACATAACACGTAACTATTAAAAAACATAGAAAAATGGATAACATAAATAGAAAAATCAACCTAGAAATAACTTAACCAATACTAGTTGTATTTTACGAGTTATTCATTGAAATCGTAGACAAATTGTTTGAAAATGTTTTAAATATGACGTATGGGTTATTCATATTTGATTCTTATATATGTTTTATATATATACAAGATAACGACACACAAAGTAGAATAAAGAGGGAAAAAACAACCCTACATAACACGTAACTATTAAAAAACACAGAAAAGAGATACCATAAATAGAAAAATCATCCTAAAAATAACTTAACTAGTTCTAGTTGTATTTTACGAGTTATTCATTGAAATCGTAGACAAATTGTTTAAAAATGTTTTAAATATGATCTATGGGTTATTCATATTTGATTCTTATATATACGTTTATATATATACAAGATAACGACACACTAAATAGAATAAAGAGGGAAAAAACAAACCCTACATAACACGTAACTATTAAAAAACACAGAAAAATGGATAACATAAAAAGAAAAATCAACCTAGAAATAACTTAACCAGTACTAGTTGTATTTTACGAGTTATTCATTGTAATCAAGGACAAATTGTTTGAAAATGTTTTAAATATGACGTATGGGTTATTCATATTTGATTCTTATATATATGTTTATATATATACAAGATAACGACACACAAAGTAGAATAAAGAGGGAAAAAACAAACCCTACATAACACGTAACTATTAAAAAACATAGAAAAATAGATAACATAAATAGAAAAATAAACCTAGAAATAACTTAACCAGTTCTAGTTGTATTTTACGAGTTATTCATTGAAATCGTAGACAAATTATTTAAAAATGTTTTAAATATGACGTATGGGTTATTCATATTTGATTCTTATATATATGTTTATATATATACAAGATAACTACACACTAAATAGAATAAAGAGGGAAAAAACAAACCCTACATAACCCGTAACTATTAAAAAACATAGAAAAATCAACCTAGAAATAACTTAACTACTTCTAGTTGTATTTTTACGAGTTATTCATTGAAATCGTAGACAAATTGTTTAAAAATGTTTTAAATATGATCTATGGGTTATTCATATTTGATTCTTATATATACGTTTATATATATATACAAGATAACGACACACTAAATAGAATAAAGAGGGAAAAAAACAAACCCTACATAACACGTAACTATTAAAAAAACAGAAAAATGGATAACATAAATAGATAAATCTACCTAGAAATAACTTAACCAGTTCTAGTTGTATTTTACGAGTTATTCATTGAAATCGTAGACAAATTTTTAAAAATGTTTTAAATATGATGTATGGGTTATTCATATTTGATTCTTATATATATGTTTTTATATATACAAGATAACGACAGACTAAATAGAATAAAGAGGGAAAAAAACCCTACATAACACGTAACTATTAAAGAAACACAGAAAATAGATAACATAATAGAAAAATCAACCTAGAAATAACTTAACCAGTACTAGTTGTATTTTACGAGTTATTCATTGAAATCGTAGACAAATTGTTTAAAATGTTTTAAATATGATCTATGGGTTATTCATATTTGATTCTTATATATACGTTTATATATATATACAAGATAACGACACACTAAATAGAATAAAGAGGGAAAAAACAAACCCTACATAACACGTAACTATTAAAAAACACAGAAAAAATGGATAACATAAATAGATAAATCAACCTAGAAATAACTTAACCAGTTCTAGTTGTATTTTACGAGTTATTCATTGAAATCGTAGACATTTTATTTAAAAATGTTTTAAATATGATCTATGGGTTATTCATATTTGATTCTTATATATACGTTTATATATATACAAGATAACGACACACTAAATAGAATAAAGAGGGAAAAACAAACCCTACATAACACGTAACTATTAAAAAACACAGAATGAGAGATAACATAAATAGAAAAATCATCCTAAAAATACCTTAACTAGTTCTAGTTGTATTTTATGAGTTATTCATTGAAATCGTAGACAAATAGTTTAAAAATGTTTTAAATATGATGTATGGGTTATTCATATTTGATTCTTATATATACGTTTATATATATACAAGATAACGACACACTAAATAGAATAAAGAGGGAAAAACAAACCCTACATAACACGTAACTATTAAAAAACACAGAAAAATGGATAACATAAATAGAAAAATCAACCTAGAAATAACTTAACCAGTACTAGTTGTATTTTACGAGTTATTCATTGAAATCGTAGACAAATTGTTTGAAAATGTTTTAAATATGACGTATGGGTTATTCATATTTGATTCTTATATATATGTTTATATATATACAAGATAACGACACACTAAATAGAATAAAGAGGGAAAAAAACAAACCCTACATAACACGTAACTATTAAAAAACACAGAAAAAGAGATACCATAAATAGAAAAATCATCCTAAAAATAACTTAACTAGTTCTAGTTGTATTTTACGAGTTATTCATTGAAATCGTAGACAAATTGTTTAAAAATGTTTTAAATATGATCTATGGGTTATTCATATTTGATTCTTATATATACGTTTATATATATATACAAGATAACGACACACTAAATAGAATAAAGAGGGAAAAACAAACCCTACATAACACGTAACTATTAAAAAACACAGAAAAATGGATAACATAAAAAGAAAAATCAACCTAGAAATAACTTAACCAGTACTAGTTGTATTTTACGAGTTATTCATTGAAATCAAGGACAAATTGTTTGAAAATGTTTTAAATATGACGTATGGGTTATTCATATTTGATTCTTATATATATGTTTATATATATACAAGATAACGACACACAAAGTAGAATAAAGAGGGAAAAAACAAACCCTACATAACACGTAACTATTAAAAAACATAGAAAAAAAGATAACATAAATAGAAAAATCAACCTAGAAATAACTTAACCAGTTCTAGTTGTATTTTACGAGTTATTCATTGAAATCGTAGACAAATTATTTAAAAATGTTTTAAATATGACGTATGGGTTATTCATATTTGATTCTTATATATATGTTTATATATATACAAGATAACTACACACTAAATAGAATAAAGAGGGAAAAAACAAACCCTACATAACCCGTAACTATTAAAAAACATAGAAAAATCAACCTAGAAATAACTTAACTACTTCTAGTTGTATTTTACGAGTTATTCATTGAAATCGTAGACAAATTGTTTAAAAATGTTTTAAATATGATCTATGGGTTATTCATATTTGATTCTTATATATACGTTTATATATATATACAAGATAACGACACACTAAATAGAATAAAGAGGGAAAAAACAAACCCTACATAACACGTAACTATTAAAAAACACAGAAAAATGGATAACATAAATAGATAAATCTACCTAGAAATAACTTAACCAGTTCTAGTTGTATTTTACGAGCTATTCATTGAAATCGTAGACAAATTATTTAAAAATGTTTTAAATATGATATATGGGTTATTCATATTTGATTCTTATATATATATTTATATATACAAGATAACGACACACTAAATAGAATAAAGAGGGAAAAAACAAACCCTACATAAAACGTAACTATTAAAAAACACAGAAAAATAGATAACATAAATAGAAAAATCAACCTATACATAACTTAACCAGTTCTTGTTGTATTTTACGAGTTATTCATTGAAATCGTAGACAAATTGTTTAAAAATGTTTTAAATATGATGTATGGGTTATTCATATTTGATTCTTATATATATGTTTTTATATATACAAGATAACGACAGACTAAATAGAATAAAGAGGGAAAAAAAACCCTACATAACACGTAACTATTAAAGAACACAGAAAAATAGATAACATAAATAGAAAAATCAACCTAGAAATAACTTAACCAGTACTAGTTGTATTTTACGAGTTATTCATTGAAATCGTAGACAAATTGTTTAAAAATGTTTTAAATATGATCTATGGGTTATTCATATTTGATTCTTATATATACGTTTATATATATATACAAGATAACGACACACTAAATAGAATAAAGAGGGAAAAAACAAACCCTACATAACACGTAACTATTAAAAAACACAGAAAAATGGATAACATAAATAGATAAATCAACCTAGAAATAACTTAACCAATTCTAGTTGTATTTTACGAGTTATTCATTGAAATCGTAGACAAATTATTTAAAAATGTTTTAAATATGATCTATGGGTTATTCATATTTGATTCTTATATATACGTTTATATATATATACAAGATAACGACACACTAAATAGAATAAAGAGGGAAAAAACAAACCCTACATAACACGTAACTATTAAAAAACACAGAATGAGAGATAACATAAATAGAAAAATCATCCTAAAAATACCTTAACTAGTTCTAGTTGTATTTTATGAGTTATTCATTGAAATCGTAGACAAATAGTTTAAAAATGTTTTAAATATGATGTATGGGTTATTCATATTTGATTCTTATATATACGTTTATATATATACAAGATAACGACACACTAAATAGAATAAAGAGGGAAAAAACAAACCCTACATAACACGTAACTATTAAAAAACACAGAAAAATGGATAACATAAATAGAAAAATCAACCTAGAAATAACTTAACCAGTACTAGTTGTATTTTACGAGTTATTCATTGAAATCGTAGACAAATTGTTTGAAAATGTTTTAAATATGACGTATGGGTTATTCATATTTGATTCTTATATATATGTTTATATATATACAAGATAACGACACACTAAATAGAATAAAGAGGGAAAAAACAAACCCTACATAACACGTAACTATTAAAAAACACAGAAAAAGAGATACCATAAATAGAAAAATCATCCTAAAAATAACTTAACTAGTTCTAGTTGTATTTTACGAGTTATTCATTGAAATCGTAGACAAATTGTTTAAAAATGTTTTAAATATGATCTATGGGTTATTCATATTTGATTCTTATATATACGTTTATATATATATACAAGATAACGACACACTAAATAGAATAAAGAGGGAAAAAACAAACCCTACATCACACGTAACTATTAAAAAACACAGAAAAATGGATAACATAAATAGAAAAATCAACCTAGAAATAACTTAACCAGTACTAGTTGTATTTTACGAGTTATTCATTGAAATCGTAGACAAATTGTTTGAAAATGTTTTAAATATGACGTATGGGTTATTCATATTTGATTCTTATATATATGTTTATATATATACAAGATAACGATAGACTAAATAGAATAAAGAGGGAAAAAACAAACCCTACATAACACATAACTATTAAAAAACACAGAATGAGAGATAACATAAATAGAAAAATCATCCTAAAAATAACTTAACTAGTTCTAGTTGTATTTTATGAGTTATTCATTGAAATCGTAGACAAATTGTTTAAAAATGTTTTAAATATGACGTATGGGCTATTCCTATTTGATTCTTATATATATGTTTATATATATACAAGATAACGACACACTAAATAGAATAAAGAGGGAAAAAACAAACCCTACATAACACGTAACTATTAAAAAACACAGAAAAATAGATAACATAAATAGAAAAATCAACCTAGAAATAACTTAACCAGTACTAGTTGTATTTTACGAGTTATTCATTGAAATCGTAGACAAATTGTTTAAAAATGTTTTAAATATGATCTATGGGTTATTCATATTTGATTCTTATATATACGTTTATATATATATACAAGATAACGACACACTAAATAGAATAAAGAGGGAAAAAACAAACCCTACATAACACGTAACTATTAAAAAACACAGAAAAATGGATAACATAAATAGATAAATCAACCTAGAAATAACTTAACCAGTTCTAGTTGTATTTTACGAGTTATTCATTGAAATCGTAGACAAATTATTTAAAAATGTTTTAAATATGATCTATGGGTTATTCATATTTGATTCTTATATATACGTTTATATATATATACAAGATAACGACACACTAAATAGAATAAAGAGGGAAAAAACAAACCCTACATAACACGTAACTATTAAAAAACACAGAAAAAGAGATAACATAAATAGAAAAATCAACCTAGAAATAACTTAACCAGTACTAGTTGTATTTTACGAGTTATTCATTGAAATCGTAGACAAATTGTTTGAAAATGTTTTAAATATGACGTATGGGTTATTCATATTTGATTCTTATATATATGTTTATATATATACAAGATACTGACACACAAAGTAGAATAAAGAGGGAAAAAACAAACCCTACATAACACGTAACTATTAAAAAACACAGAAAAAGAGATACAATAAATAGAAAAATCATCCTAAAAATAACTTAACTAGTTCTAGTTGTATTTTACGAGTTATTCATTGAAATCGTAGACAAATTGTTTAAAAATGTTTTAAATATGATCTATGGGTTATTCATATTTGATTCTTATATATACGTTTATATATATATACAAGATAACGACACACTAAATAGAATAAAGAGGGAAAAAACAAACCCTACATAACACGTAACTATTAAAAAACACAGAAAAATGGATAACATCAATAGATAAATCAACCTAGAAATAACTTAACCAATTCTAGTTGTATTTTACGAGTTATTCATTGAAATCGTAGACAAATTATTTAAAAATGTTTTAAATATGATGTATGGGTTATTCATATTTGATTCTTATATATATATTTATATATACAAGATAACGACACACTAAATAGAATAAAGAGGGAAAAAACAAACCCTACATATCACGTAACTATTAAAAAACACAGAAAAATAGATAACATAAATAGAAAAATCAACCTATACATAACTTAACCTGTTCTTGTTGTATTTTACGAGTTATTCATCGAAATCGTAGACAAATTGTTTAAAAATGTTTTAAATATGATGTATGGGTTATTCATATTTGATTCTTATATATATGTTTTTATATATACAAGATAACGACAGACTAAATAGAATAAAGAGGGAAAAAACAAACCCTACATAACACATAACTATTAAAAAACACAGAAAAAGAGATAACATAAATAGAAAAATCAACCTAGAAATAACTTAACCAGTACTAGTTGTATTTTACGAGTTATTCATTGAAATCGTAGACAAATTGTTTGAAAATGTTTTAAATATGACGTATGGGTTATTCATATTTGATTCTTATATATATGTTTATATATATACAAGATAACGACACACAAAGTAGAATAAAGAGGGAAAAAACAAACCCTACATAACACGTAACTATTAAAAAACATAGAAAAATAGATAACATAAATAGAAAAATCAACCTAGAATTAACTTAACCAGTTCTAGTTGTATTTTACGAGTTATTCATTGAAATCGTAGACAAATTATTTAAAAATGTTTTAAATATGACGTATGGGTTATTCATATTTGATTCTTATATATATGTTTAAATATATACAAGATAACTACACACTAAATAGAATAAAGAGGGAAAAAACAAACCCTACATAACACGTAACTATTAAAAAACATAGAAAAATAGATAACATAAATAGAAAAATCAACTTAGAAATAACTTAACCAGTACTAGTTGTATTTTACGAGTTATTCATTGAAATCGTAGACAAATTGTTTGAATATGTTTTAAATATGACGTATGGGTTATTTATATTTGATTCTTATATATATGTTTATATATATACAAGATACTGACACATAAAGTAGAATAAAGAGGGAAAAAACAAACCCTACATAACACGTAACTATTAAAAAACACAGAAAAAGAGATACCATAAATAGAAAAATCATCCTAAAAATAACTTAACTAGTTGTAGTTGTATTTTACGAGTTATTCATTGAAATCGTAGACAAATTGTTTAAAAATGTTTTAAATATGATCTATGGGTTATTCATATTTGATTGTTATATATACGTTTATATATATATACAAGATAACGACACACTAAATAGAATAAAGAGGGAAAAAACAAACCCTACATAACACGTAACTATTAAAAAACACAGAAAAATGGATAACATAAATAGATAAATCAACCTAGAAATAACTTAACCAGTTCTAGTTGTATTTTACGAGTTATTCATTGAAATCGTAGACAAATTATTTAAAAATGTTTTAAATATGACGTATGGGTTATTCATATTTGATTCTTATATATATGTTTATATATATACAAGATAACGACACACTAAATAGAATAAAGAGGGAAAAAAACAAACCCTACATAACACGTAACTATTAAAAAACACAGAAAAATGGATAACATAAATAGAAAAATCAACCTAGAAATAACTTAACCAGTACTAGTTGTATTTTACGAGTTATTCATTGAAATCGTAGACAAATTGTTTGAAAATGTTTTAAATATGATGTATGGGTTATTCATATTTGATTCTTATATATATGTTTATATATATACAAGATAACGACACACAAAGTAGAATAAAGAGGGAAAAAACAAACCCTACATAACACGTAACTATTAAAAAACACAGAAAAAGAGATACCATAAATAGAAAAAACATCCTAAAAATAACTTAACTAGTTCTAGTTGTATTTTACGAGTTATTCATTGAAATCGTAGACAAATTGTTTAAAAATGTTTTAAATATGATCTATGGGTTATTCATATTTGATTGTTATATATACGTTTATATATATATACAAGATAACGACACACTAAATAGAATAAAGAGGGAAAAAACAAACCCTACATAACACGTAACTATTAAAAAACATAGAAAAATGGATAACATAAATAGAAAAATCAACCTAGAAATAACTTAACCAGTACTAGTTGTATTTTACGAGTTATTCATTGAAATCGTAGACAAATTGTTTAAAAATGTTTTAAATATGATCTATGGGTTATTCATATTTGATTCTTATATATACGTTTATATATATACAAGATAACGACAGACTAAATAGAATAAAGAGGGAAAAAACAAACCCTACATAACACGTAACTATTAAAAAACACAGAAAAAGAGATAACATAAATAGAAAAATCATCCTAAAAATAACTTAACTAGTTCTAGTTGTATTTTATGAGTTATTCATTGAAATCGTAGACAAATTGTTTAAAAATGTTTTAAATATGACGTATGGGCTATTCCTATTTGATTCTTATATATATGTTTATATATATACAAGATAACGACACACTAAATAGAATAAAGAGGGAAAAAACAAACCCTACATAACACGTAACTATTAAAAAACACAGAAAAATAGATAACATAAATAGAAAAATCAACCTAGAAATAACTTAACCAGTACTAGTTGTATTTTACGAGTTATTCATTGAAATCGTAGACAAATTGTTTAAAAATGTTTTAAATATGATGTATGGGTTATTCATATTTGATTCTTATATATATATTTATATATACAAGATAACGACACACTAAATAGAATAAAGAGGGAAAAAACAAACCCTACATATCACGTAACTATTAAAAAACACAGAAAAATAGATAACATAAATAGAAAAATCAACCTATACATAACTTAACCTGTTCTTGTTGTATTTTACGAGTTATTCATCGAAATCGTAGACAAATTGTTTAAAAATGTTTTAAATATGATGTATGGGTTATTCATATTTGATTCTTATATATATGTTTTATATATACAAGATAACGACAGACTAAATAGAATAAAGAGGGAAAAAACAAACCCTACATAACACATAACTATTAAAAAACACAGAAAAAGAGATAACATAAATAGAAAAATCAACCTAGAAATAACTTAACCAGTACTAGTTGTATTTTACGAGTTATTCATTGAAATCGTAGACAAATTGTTTGAAAATGTTTTAAATATGACGTATGGGTTATTCATATTTGATTCTTATATATATGTTTATATATATACAAGATAACGACACACAAAGTAGAATAAAGAGGGAAAAAACAAACCCTACATAACACGTAACTATTAAAAAACATAGAAAAATAGATAACATAAATAGAAAAATCAACCTAGAAATAACTTAACCAGTTCTAGTTGTATTTTACGAGTTATTCATTGAAATCGTAGACAAATTATTTAAAAATGTTTTAAATATGACGTATGGGTTATTCATATTTGATTCTTATATATATGTTTAAATATATACAAGATAACTACACACTAAATAGAATAAAGAGGGAAAAAACAAACCCTACATAACCCGTAACTATTAAAAAACATAGAAAAATATATAACATAAATAGAAAAATCAACTTAGAAATAACTTAACCAGTACTAGTTGTATTTTACGAGTTATTCATTGAAATCGTAGACAAATTGTTTGAAAATGTTTTAAATATGACGTATGGGTTATTCATATTTGATTCTTATATATATGTTTATATATATACAAGATACTGACACATAAAGTAGAATAAAGAGGGAAAAAACAAACCCTACATAACACGTAACTATTAAAAAACACAGAAAAAGAGATACCATAAATAGAAAAATCATCCTAAAAATAACTTAACTAGTTCTAGTTGTATTTTACGAGTTATTCATTGAAATCGTAGACAAATTGTTTAAAAATGTTTTAAATATGATCTATGGGTTATTCATATTTGATTGTTATATATACGTTTATATATATATACAAGATAACGACACACTAAATAGAATAAAGAGGGAAAAAACAAACCCTACATAACACGTAACTATTAAAAAACACAGAAAAATGGATAACATAAATAGATAAATCAACCTAGAAATAACTTAACCAGTTCTAGTTGTATTTTACGAGTTATTCATTGAAATCGTAGACAAATTATTTAAAAATGTTTTAAATATGATCTATGGGTTATTCATATTTGATTCTTATATATACGTTTATATATATATACAAGATAACGACACACTAAATAGAATAAAGAGGGAAAAAACAAACCCTACATAACACGTAACTATTAAAAAACACAGAAAAATGGATAACATAAATAGAAAAATCAACCTAGAAATAACTTAACCAGTACTAGTTGTATTTTACGAGTTATTCATTGAAATCGTAGACAAATTGTTTGAAAATGTTTTAAATATGATGTATGGGTTATTCATATTTGATTCTTATATATATGTTTATATATATACAAGATAACGACACACAAAGTAGAATAAAGAGGGAAAAAACAAACCCTACATAACACGTAACTATTAAAAAACACAGAAAAAGAGATACCATAAATAGAAAAATCATCCTAAAAATAACTTAACTAGTTCTAGTTGTATTTTACGAGTTATTCATTGAAATCGTAGACAAATTGTTTAAAAATGTTTTAAATATGATCTATGGGTTATTCATATTTGATTGTTATATATACGTTTATATATATATACAAGATAACGACACACTAAATAGAATAAAGAGGGAAAAAACAAACCCTACATAACACGTAACTATTAAAAAACATAGAAAAATGGATAACATAAATAGATAAATCAACCTAGAAATAACTTAACCAGTACTAGTTGTATTTTACGAGTTATTCATTGAAATCGTAGACAAATTGTTTAAAAATGTTTTAAATATGATCTATGGGTTATTCATATTTGATTCTTATATATACGTTTATATATATATACAAGATAACGACAGACTAAATAGAATAAAGAGGGAAAAAACAAACCCTACATAACACGTAACTATTAAAAAACACAGAAAAAGAGATAACATAAATAGAAAAATCATCCTAAAAATAACTTAACTAGTTCTAGTTGTATTTTATGAGTTATTCATTGAAATCGTAGACAAATTGTTTAAAAATGTTTTAAATATGACGTATGGGCTATTCCTATTTGATTCTTATATATATGTTTATATATATACAAGATAACGACACACTAAATAGAATAAAGAGGGAAAAAACAAACCCTACATAACACGTAACTATTAAAAAACACAGAAAAATAGATAACATAAATAGAAAAATCAACCTAGAAATAACTTAACCAGTACTAGTTGTATTTTACGAGTTATTCATTGAAATCGTAGACAAATTGTTTGAAAATGTTTTAAATATGATGTATGGGTTATTCATATTTGATTCTTATATATATGTTTATATATATACAAGATAACGACACACAAAGTAGAATAAAGAGGGAAAAAACAAACCCTACATAACACGTAACTATTAAAAAACACAGAAAAAGAGATACCATAAATAGAAAAATCATCCTAAAAATAACTTAACTAGTTCTAGTTGTATTTTACGAGTTATTCATTGAAATCGTAGACAAATTGTTTAAAAATGTTTTAAATATGATCTATGGGTTATTCATATTTGATTGTTATATATACGTTTATATATATATACAAGATAACGACACACTAAATAGAATAAAGAGGGAAAAAACAAACCCTACATAACACGTAACTATTAAAAAACATAGAAAAATGGATAACATAAATAGATAAATCAACCTAGAAATAACTTAACCAGTACTAGTTGTATTTTACGAGTTATTCATTGAAATCGTAGATAAATTGTTTAAAAATGTTTTAAATATGATCTATGGGTTATTCATATTTGATTCTTATATATATGTTTATATATATACAAGATAACGACACACTAAATAGAATAAAGAGGGAAAAAACAAACCCTACATAACACGTAACTATTAAAAAACACAGAAAAAGAGATAACATAAATAGAAAAATCATCCTAAAAATAACTTAACTAGTTCTAGTTGTATTTTATGAGTTATTCATTGAAATCGTAGACAAATTGTTTAAAAATGTTTTAAATATGACGTATGGGCTATTCCTATTTGATTCTTATATATATGTTTATATATATACAAGATAACGACACACTAAATAGAATAAAGAGGGAAAAAACAAACCCTACATAACACGTAACTATTAAAAAACACAGAAAAATAGATAACATAAATAGAAAAATCAACCTAGAAATAACTTAACCAGTACTAGTTGTATTTTACGAGTTATTCATTGAAATCGTAGACAAATTGTTTAAAAATGTTTTAAATATGATCTATGGGTTATTCATATTTGATTGTTATATATACGTTTATATATATATACAAGATAACGACACACTAAATAGAATAAAGAGAGAAAAAACAAACCCTACATAACACGTAACTATTAAAAAACACAGAAAAATGGATAACATAAATAGATAAATCAACCTAGAAATAACTTAACCAGTTCTAGTTGTATTTTACGAGTTATTCATTGAAATCGTAGACAAATTATTTAAAAATGTTTTAAATATGATCTATGGGTTATTCATATTTGATTCTTATATATACGTTTATATATATACAAGATAACGACACACTAAATAGAATAAAGAGGGAAAAAACAAACCCTACATAACACGTAACTATTAAAAAACACAGAAAAATGGATAACATAAATAGATAAATCAACCTAGAAATAACTTAACCAGTACTAGTTGTATTTTACGAGTTATTCATTGAAATCGTAGACAAATTGTTTAAAAATGTTTTAAATATGATCTATGGGTTATTCATATTTGATTCTTATATATACGTTTATATATATATACAAGATAACGACACACTAAATAGAATAAAGAGGGAAAAAAAAAACCCTACATAACACGTAACTATTAAAAAACACAGAAAAATGGATAACATAAATAGAAAAATCAACCTAGAAATAACTTAACCAGTACTAGTTGTATTTTACGAGTTATTCATTGAAATCGTAGACAAATTGTTTGAAAATGTTTTAAATATGACGTATGGGTTATTCATATTTGATTCTTATATATATGTTTATATATATACAAGATAACGACACACAAAGTAGAATAAAGAGGGAAAAAACAAACCCTACATAACACGTAACTATTAAAAAACACAGAAAAAGAGATACCATAAATAGAAAAATCATCCTAAAAATAACTTAACTAGTTCTAGTTGTATTTTATGAGTTATTCATTGAAATCGTAGACAAATTGTTTAAAAATGTTTTAAATATGATCTATGGGTTATTCATATTTGATTCTTATATATACGTTTATATATATATACAAGATAACGACACACTAAATAGAATAAAGAGGGAAAAAACAAACCCTACATAACACGTAACTATTAAAAAACACAGAAAAATGGATAACATAAATAGATAAATCAACCTAGAAATAACTTAACCAGTTCTAGTTGTATTTTACGAGTTATTCATTGAAATCGTAGACAAATTATTTAAAAATGTTTTAAATATGATCTATGGGTTATTCATATTTGATTCTTATATATACGTTTATATATATATACAAGATAACGACACACTAAATAGAATAAAGAGGGAAAAAACAAACCCTACATAACACGTAACTATTAAAAAACACAGAAAAATGGATAACATAAATAGATAAATCAACCTAGAAATAACTTAACCAGTTCTAGTTGTATTTTACGAGTTATTCATTGAAATCGTAGACAAATTATTTAAAAATGTTTTAAATATGATCTATGGGTTATTCATATTTGATTCTTATATATACGTTTATATATATATACAAGATAACGACACACTAAATAGAATAAAGAGGGAAAAAACAAACCCTACATAACACGTAACTATTAAAAAACACAGAAAAATGGATAACATAAATAGAAAAATCAACCTAGAAATAACTTAACCAGTACTAGTTGTATTTTACGAGTTATTCATTGAAATCGTAGACAAATTGTTTGAAAATGTTTTAAATATGACGTATGGGTTATTCATATTTGATTCTTATATATATGTTTATATATATACAAGATAACGACACACAAAGTAGAATAAAGAGGGAAAAAACAAACCCTACATAACACGTAACTATTAAAAAACACAGAAAAAGAGATACCATAAATAGAAAAATCATCCTAAAAATAACTTAACTAGTTCTAGTTGTATTTTACGAGTTATTCATTGAAATCGTAGACAAATTGTTTAAAAATGTTTTAAATATGATCTATGGGTTATTCATATTTGATTCTTATATATACGTTTATATATATATACAAGATAACGACACACTAAATAGAATAAAGAGGGAAAAAACAAACCCTACATAACACGTAACTATTAAAAAACACAGAAAAATGGATAACATAAATAGATAAATCAACCTAGAAATAACTTAACCAGTACTAGTTGTATTTTACGAGTTATTCATTGAAATCGTAGACAAATTGTTTAAAAATGTTTTAAATATGATCTATGGGTTATTCATATTTGATTCTTATATATACGTTTATATATATATACAAGATAACGACACACTAAATAGAATAAAGAGGGAAAAAAAAACCCTACATAACACGTAACTATTAAAAAACACAGAAAAATGGATAACATAAATAGAAAAATCAACCTAGAAATAACTTAACCAGTACTAGTTGTATTTTACGAGTTATTCATTGAAATCGTAGACAAATTGTTTGAAAATGTTTTAAATATGACGTATGGGTTATTCATATTTGATTCTTATATATATGTTTATATATATACAAGATAACGACACACAAAGTAGAATAAAGAGGGAAAAAACAAACCCTACATAACACGTAACTATTAAAAAACACAGAAAAAGAGATACCATAAATAGAAAAATCATCCTAAAAATAACTTAACTAGTTCTAGTTGTATTTTATGAGTTATTCATTGAAATCGTAGACAAATTGTTTAAAAATGTTTTAAATATGATCTATGGGTTATTCATATTTGATTCTTATATATACGTTTATATATATATACAAGATAACGACACACTAAATAGAATAAAGAGGGAAAAAACAAACCCTACATAACACGTAACTATTAAAAAACACAGAAAAATGGATAACATAAATAGATAAATCAACCTAGAAATAACTTAACCAGTTCTAGTTGTATTTTACGAGTTATTCATTGAAATCGTAGACAAATTATTTAAAAATGTTTTAAATATGATCTATGGGTTATTCATATTTGATTCTTATATATACGTTTATATATATATACAAGATAACGACACACTAAATAGAATAAAGAGGGAAAAAACAAACCCTACATAACACGTAACTATTAAAAAACACAGAAAAATGGATAACATAAATAGATAAATCAACCTAGAAATAACTTAACCAGTTCTAGTTGTATTTTACGAGTTATTCATTGAAATCGTAGACAAATTATTTAAAAATGTTTTAAATATGATCTATGGGTTATTCATATTTGATTCTTATATATACGTTTATATATATATACAAGATAACGACACACTAAATAGAATAAAGAGGGAAAAAACAAACCCTACATAACACGTAACTATTAAAAAACACAGAAAAATAGATAACATAAATAGAAAAATCAACCTAGAAATAACTTAACCAGTACTAGTTGTATTTTACGAGTTATTCATTGAAATCGTAGACAAATTGTTTAAAAATGTTTTAAATATGATCTATGGGTTATTCATATTTGATTCTTATATATACGTTTATATATATATACAAGATAACGACACAATGTTCCCTCTTGGCACATGCCCTTGCAAATTGAATTTTACATTTCTCAAAGAATCAATGTTGGAGAGTACATCTTAAAATTAATCATGAAACATGGATGGCCTTCATCTCATAAAAATTGGGCAAGTTATGGTACTTGGAAGTTGACCTCCTAGCCAGGGCACATACAAAATGAGCTATAATCCTTAACCATAAAAAATGACTTTCCAAGACAAACCAGCTTTTAATGTCTACATTAATGTTTTTTGGAATGTCATAAGGTCCACCTTGAATAACGTTTTCTATGACCTTCAAATGGAAAAAGTTCCTTCATAAAAGTCGTAGCTCTTTCACCCGTCTTCAGTTTGGTCACACATTTGATCTCATTTAGATTTGGCATGATGTAGTTATCCATTTTAGAAGTTGACGAAAATTGCTTGTTCAATGGTAATGCCCCAAAATGACCTATAATGTTTCCTCTTGGCACATGCCCTTGGAAGTTGAATTTTACATTTCTCAAAGAATCAATGTTGGTGAGTACATCTTTAAATTAGTCATGAAACATGGATGGCCTTCATCTCATAAAAATTGGGCAAGTTACGGTACTTGGAAGTTGACCTCCTAACCAGGGCACATACAAAATGAGCTATAATCCTTAACCATAAAAAATGACTTTCCAAGACAAACCAGCTTTTAATGTGAACAATAATGTTTTTTGGAATGTCATAACGTCCATCTTGGATAACGTTTTCTATGACCTTCAAATGGAAAAAGTTCCTTCATAAAAGTCGTAGCTCTTTCACCCGTTTTCAGTTTGGTCACACATTTGACCACATTTAGATTTGGCATGATGGAGTTATGAATTTTAGAAGTTGAGGAAAATTGCTTGTTCAATGGTAATGCGCCAAAATGACCGATAAGTTTTCCTCCTTGCACATGCCCTTGCAAGTTGAATTTTACAATTCTCAAAGAATCAAAGTTGGAGAGTACATCTCAAAATTAATCATGAAACATGGATGGCCTTCATCTCATAAAAATTGGGCAAGTTATGGTATTTGGAAGTTGACCTCCTAACCAGGGCACATACAAAATGAGCTATAATCCTTCACCATAAAAAACGACTTTCCAAGTCAAACCAGCTTTTAATGTCAACATTAATGTTTTTTTGAATTTCATTAGGTCCACCTTGAATAACGTTTTCTATGACCTTCCATTGGAAAAAGTTACTTCATAAAATTCGTAGCTCTTTCACCCGTCTTCAATTTAGACACACATTTGACCTCATTTGGATTTGGCATGATGGAGTTATGCATTTTAGAAGTTGAGGAAAATTGCTTGTTCAATGGCAATGCCCCAAAATGACCTACAATGTTCCCTTTTGGAATGTCATAAGGTCCACCTTGAATAACGTTTTCTATGACCTTCAAATGGAAAAAGTTCCTTCATAAAAGTCGTAGCTCTTTCACCCGTCTTCAGTTTGGTCAAACATTTGACCTCATTTGGATTTGGCATGATGGAGTTATGCATTTTAGAAGTTGAGGAAAATTACTTGTTCAATGGTAATGCGCCAAAATGACCGATAAGTTTTCCTCTTGGCACATGCCCTTGCAAGTTGAATTTTACATTTCTCAAAGAATCAAAGTTGGAGAGTACATCTCAAAATTAATCATGAAACATGGATGGCCTTCATCTCATAAAAATTGGGCAAGTTACGGTACTTGGAAGTTGACCTCCTAACCAGGGCACATACAAAATGAGCTATAATCCTTAACCATAAAAAATGACTTTCCAAGACAAACCAGCTTTTAATGTGAACATTAATGTTTTTTGGAATGTCATAACGTCCACCTTGGATAACGTTTTCTATGACCTTCAAATGGAAAAAGTTCCTTCATAAAAGTCGTAGCTCTTTCACCCGTCTTCAGTTTGGTCACACATTTGACCTTATTTAGATTTGGCATGATGGAGTTATGAATTTTAGAAGTTGAGGAAAATTGCTTGTTCAATGGCAATGCCCCAAAATGACCTACAATGTTCCCTCTTGGAATGTCATAAGGTCCACCTTGAATAACGTTTTCTATGACCTTCAAATGGAAAAAGTTCCTTCATAAAAGTCGTAGCTCTTTCACCCGTCTTCAGTTTGGTCACACATTTGACCATATTTGGATTTGGCATGATGGAGTTATGCATTTTAGAAGTTGAGGAAAATTACTTGTTCAATGGTAATACGCCAAAATGACCGATAAGTTTTCCTCTTGGCACATGCCCTTGCAAGTTGAATTTTACATTTCTCAAAGAATCAAAGTTGGAGAGTACATCTCAAAATTAATCATGAAACATGGATGACCTTCATCTCATAAAAATTTGGCAAGTTACGGTATTTGGAAGTTGACCTCCTAACCAGAGCACATACAAAATGAGCTATAATCTTTCACCATAAAAAATGACTTTCCTAGACAAACCGGCTTTTAATGTCAACATTAATGTTTTTTTGAATTTCATAAGGTCCACCTTGAATAACGTTTTATATGACCTTCCAATGGAAAAAGTTACTTCATAAAAGTCGTAGCTATTTCACCCGTCTTCAATTTAGACACACATTTGACCTCATTTGGATTTGGCATGATGGAGTTATGCATTTTAGAAGTTGAGGAAAATTGCTTGTTCAATGGCACTGCCCCAAAATGACCTACAATGTTCCCTCTTGGAATGTCATAAGGTCCACCTTGAATAACGTTTTCTATGACCTTCAAATGGAAAAAGTTCCTTCATAAAAGTCGTAGCTCTTTCACCCGTCTTCAGTTTGGTCACACATTTGACCTCATTTGGATTTGGCATGATGGAGTTATGCATTTCAGAAGTTGAGGAAAATTGCTTGTTCAATGGTAATGCCCCAAAATTACCTATAATGTTTCCTCTTGGCACATGCCCTTGCAAGTTGAATTTTACATTTCTCAAAGAATCAAAGTTGGAGAGTACATCTTAAAATTAATCATGAAACATGGATGGCCTTCATCTCATAAAAATTGGGCAAGTTATGGTACTTGGAAGTTGACCTCCTAACCAGGGCACATGAAAAATGACCAATAATCCTTCACCATTAAAAATGACTTTCCAAGACAAACCAGCTTTTAATGTCAACATGAAAGTTTTTTGGAATGTCATAAGGTCCACCTTGAATAATATTTTCTATGAGCTTGAAATGGAAAAAGTACCTTCATAAAAGTTGTAGCTCTTTCACCCGTCTTCAATTTAGACACACCTTTGACCTCATTTGGATTTGGCATGATGGGGTTATGCATTTTAGAAGTTGAGGAAAATTGCTTGTTCAATGGTAATGCCCCAAAATGACCTATAAGGCTTCCTCTTGGCACATGCCCTTGAAAGTTGAATTTTACATTTCTCTAAGAATCAAAGTTCGAGAGTACATCTTGAAATTAATCATGAAACATGGATGGCCTCCATCTCATAAAAATTGGGCAAGTCACGGTACTTCGAAGTTGACCTCCTAACCAGGGCACATGCAAAATGAGCTATAATCCTTCACCATAAAAAATGACTTTCCAAGACAGACCAGCTTTTAATGTCAGCATTAATGGTTTTTGAAATGTCATAACGTCCACCTTGAAAAACGTTTTCTATGATCTTCAAATGGAAAAAGTTCCTTCATAAAAGTCGTAGCTCTTTCACCCGTCTTCAGTTTGGTCACACATTTGACCTCATTTAGATTTGGCATGATGGAGTTATGCATTTTAGAAGTTGAGGCAAATTGTTTGTTCAATGATAATGCGCCAAAATGACTGATAAATTTTCCTCTTGGCACATGCCGTTGCAAGTTGAATTTTACATTTCTCAAAGAATCAAAGTTGGAGAGTACATCTCAAAATTAATCATGAAAACATGGATGGCCTTCATCTCATAAAAATTGGGCAAGTTATGGTATTTGGAAGTTGACCTCCTAACCAGGGCACATACAAAATGAGCTATAATCCTTCACCATAAAAAAGGACTTTCCAAGTCAAACCAGCTTTTAATGTCAACATTAATGTATTTTTGAATTTCATAAGGTCCACCTTGAATAACGTTTTCTATGACCTTCCATTGGAAAAAGTTACTTCATAAAATTCGTATCTCTTTCACCCATCTTCAATTTAGACACATATTTGACCTCATTTGGATTTGGCATGATGGAGTTATGCATTTTAGAAGTTGAGGAAAATTGCTTGTTCAATGGCACTGCCCCAAAATGACCTACAATGTTCCCTCTTGGAATGTCATAAGGTCCACCTTGAATAACTTTTCCTATGACCTTCAAATGGAAAAAGTTCCTTCATAAAAGTCGTAGCTCTTTCACCCGTCTTCAGTTTGGTCACACATTTGACCTCATTTAGATTTGTCATGATGGAGTTATGCATTTTAGAAGTTGAAGAAATTGGCTTGTTCAATGGTAATGCGCCAAAATGACCGATAAGTTTTCCTCTTGGCACATGCCCTTGCAAGTTGAATTTTACATTTCTCAAAGAATCAAAGTTGGAGAGTACATCTCAAAATTAATCATGAAACATGGATGGCCTTCATCTCATAAAAATTTGGCAAGTTATGGTATTTGGAAGTTGACCTCCTAACCATGGCACATACAAAATGAGCTATAATCTTTCACCATAAAAAATGACTTTCCAAGACAAACCAGCTTTTAATGTCAACATTAATGTTTTTTTGAATTTCATAAGGTCCACCTTGAATAACGTTTTATATGACCTTCCAATGGAAAAAGTTACTTCATAAAAGTCGTAGCTCTTTCACCCGTCTTCAATTTAGACACACATTTCACCTCATTTGGATTTGGCATGATGGAGTTATGCATTTTAGAAGTTGAGGAAAATTGCTTGTTCAATGGCAATGCCCCAAAATGACCTACAATGTTCCCTCTTGGCACATGCCCTTGCAAGTTGAATTTTACATTTCTCAAAGAATCAATGTTGGAGAGTACATCTTAAAATTAATCATGAAACATGGATGGCCTTCATCTCATAAAAATTGGGCAAGTTATGGTACTTGGAAGTTGACCTCATAGCCATGGCACATACAAAATGAGCTATAATCCTTAACCATAAAAAATGACTTTCCAAGACAAACCAGCTTTTAATGTCTACATTAATGTTTTTTGGAATGTCATAAGGTCCACCTTGAATAACGTTTTCTATGACCTTCAAATGGAAAAAGTTCCTTCATAAAAGTCGTAGCACTTTCACCCGTCTTCAGTTTGGTCACACATTTGATCTCATTTAGATTTGGCATGATGTAGTTATCCATTTTAGAAGTTGAGGAAAATTGCTTGTTCAATGGTAATGCCCCAAAATGACCTATAATGTTTCCTCTTGGCACATGCCCTTGCAAGTTGAATTTTACATTTCCCAAAGAATCAATGTTGGTGAGTACATCTTAAAATTAATCATGAAACATGGATGGCCTTCATCTCATAAAAATTGGGCAAGTTACGGTACTTGGAAGTTGACCTCCAAACCAGGGCACATACAAAATGAGCTATAATCCTTAACCATAAAAAATGACTTTCCAAGACAAACCAGCTTTTAATGTGAACATTAATGTTTTTTGGAATGTCATAACGTCCACCTTGGATAACGTTTTCTATGACCTTCAAATGGAAAAAGTTCCTTCATAAAAGTCGTAGCTCTTTCACCCGTCTTCAGTTTGGTCACACATTTGACCTCATTTAGATTTTGCATGATGGAGTTATGCATTTTAGAAGTTGAGAAAAATTGCTTGTTCAATGGCACTGCCCCAAAATGACCTACAAGTTTTCCTCTTGGCACATGCCCTTGCAAGTTGAATTTTACATTTCTCAAAGAATCAAAGTTGGAGAGTACATCTCAAAATTAATCATGAAACATGGATGGCCTTCATCTCATAAAAATTGGGCAAGTTATGGTATTTGGAAGTTGACCTCCTAACCAGGGCACATACAAAATGAGCTATAATCCTTCACCATAAAAAATGACTTTCCAAGTCAAACCAGCTTTTAATGTCAACATTAATGTTTTTTTGAATTTCATAAGGTCCACCTTGAATAACGTTTTCTATGACCTTCCATTGGAAAAAGTTGCTTCATAAAATTCGTAGCTCTTTCACCCGTCTTTAATTTAGACACACATTTGACCTCATTTGGATTTGGCATGATGGAGTTATGCATTTTAGAAGTTGAGGAAAATTGCTTGCTCAATGGCAATGCCCCAAAATGACCTACAATGTTCCCTCTTGGAATGTCATAAGGTCCACCTTGAATAACGTTTTCTATGACCTTCAAATGGAAAAAGTTCCTTCATAAAAGTCGTAGCTCTTTCACCCGTCTTCAATTTGGTCACACATTTGACCTCCTTTGGATTTGGCATGATGGAGTTATGCATTTTAGAAGTTGAGGAAATTTGTTTGTTCAATGGTAATGCGCCAATATGACCGATAAGTTTTCCTCTTGGCACATGCCCTTGCAAGTTGAATTTTACATTTCTCAAAGAATCAAAGTTGGAGAGTACATCTCAAAATTAATCATGAAACATGGATGGCCTTCATCTCATAAAAATTGGGCAAGTTATGGTATTTGGAAGTTGACCTCCTAACCAGGGCACATACAAAATGAGCTATAGTCCTTCACCATAAAAAACGACTTTCCAAGTCAAACCAGCTTTTAATGTCAACATTAATGTTTTTTTGAATTTCATAAGGTCCACCTTGAATAACGTTTTCTATGACCTTCCATTGGAAAAAGTTACTTCATAAAATTCGTAGCTCTTTCACCCGTCTTCAATTTAGACACACATTTGACCTCATTTGGATTTGGCATGATGGAGTTATGCATTTTAGAAGTTGAGGAAAATTGCTTGTTCAATGGCAATGCCCCAAAATGACCTACAATGTTCCCTCTTGGAATAACATAAGGTCCACCTTGAATAACGTTTTATATGACCTTCAAATGGAAAAAGTTCCTTCATAAAAGTCATAGCTCTTTCACCCGTCTTCAGTTTGGTCACACATTTGACCTCATTTGGATTTGGCATGATGGAGTTATGCATTTTAGAAGTTGAGGAAAATTGCTTGTTCAATGGTAATGCGTCAAAATGACCGATAAGTTTTCCTCTAGGCACATGCCCTTGCAAGTTGAATTTTACATTTCTCAAAGAATCAAAGTTGGAGAGTACATCTCAAAATTAATCATGAAACATGGATGGCCTTCATCTCATAAAAATTTGGCAAGTTGTGGTATTTGGAAGTTGACCTCCTAACCAGGGCACATACAAAATGAGCTATAATCTTTCACCCTAAAAAATGACTTTCCAAGACAAACCAGCTTTTAATGTCAACATTAATGTTTTTTTGAATTTCATAAGGTCCACCTTGAATAACGTTTTATATGACCTTCCAATGGAAAAAGTTACTTCATAAAAGTCGTAGCTCTTTCACCCGTCTTCAATTTAGACACACATTTGACCTCATTTGGATTTGGCATGATGGAGTTATGCATTTTAGAAGTTGAGGAAAATTGCTTGTTCAATGGCAATGCCCCAAAATGACCTACAATGTTCCCTCTTGGCACATGCCCTTGCAAGTTGAATTTTACATTTCTCAAAGAATCAAAGTTGGAGAGTACATCTTAAAATTAATCATGAAACATGGATGGCCTTCATCTCATAAACATTGGGCAAGTTACGGTACATGGAAATTGACCTCCTAACTAGGGCACATGCAAAATGATTTATAATCCTTCACCATAAAAAATTACTTTCCAAGCCAAACCAGCTCTTAATGTCAACATTAATGTTTTTTGGAATGTCATAAGGTCCACCCTGAATAACTTTATCTATGAGCTTCAAATGGAAAAAGTTCCTTCATCAAAGTCGTAGCTCTTTCAACCATCATCAATTTGTCACAAATTTGACCTCATTTGGATTTGGCATGATGGAGTTATGCATTTTAGAAGTTGAGGAAAATAGCTTGTTCAATGGTAATGCCCCAAAATGACCTATAATGTTTCCTCTTGGCACATGCCCTTGCAAGTTGAATTTTACATTTCTCAAAAAATCAAAGTTCGAGAGTACATCTTAAAATTAATTTTGAAACATGGATGGCCTTCATCTCCTAAAAATTGGGCAAGTTACGGTACTTGGAAGTTGACCTCCTAACCAGGGCACATACAAAATGAGCTATAATCCTTCACCATAAAAAATGACTTTCCAAGTCAAACCAGCTTTTAATGTCAACATTATTGTTTTTTTGAATTTCATAAGGTCCACCTTGAATAACGTTTTCTATGTCCTTCCGTTGGAAAAAGTTACTTCATAAAATTCGTATCTCTTTCACCCGTCTTCAATTTAGACACACATTTGACCTCATTTGGATTTGGCATGATGGAGTTATGCATTTTAGAAGTTGAGGAAAATTGCTTGTTCAATGGCAATGCCCCAAAATGACCTACAATGTTCCCTCTTTGAATGTCATAAGGTCCACCTTGAATAACGTTTTCTATGACCTTCAAATGGAAAAAGTTCCTTCATAAAAGTCGTAGCTCTTTCACTCGTCTTCAAATTGGTCACACATTTGACCTCATTTGGATTTGGCATGATGGAGTTATGCATTTTAGAAGTTGAGGAAAACTGCTTGTTCAATGTAATGCGCCAAAATGACCGATATGTTTTCCTCTTGGCACATGCCTTTGCAAGTTGAATTTTACATTTATCAAAGAATCAAAGTTAGAGAGTACATCTCAAAATAATCATGAAACATGGATGGCCTTCATCTCATAAAAATTTGGCAAGTTATGGTATTTGGAAGTTGACCTCCTAACCAGGGCACATACAAAATGAGCTATAATCTTTCACCATAAAAAATGACTTTCCAAGACAAACCAACTTTTAATGTCAACATTAATGTTTTTTTGAATTTCATAAGGTCCACCTTGAATAACGTTTTATATGACCTTCGAATGGAAAAAGTTACTTCATAAAAGTCGTAGCTCTTTCACTCGTCTTCAATTTAGACACACATTTGACCTCATTTGGATTTGGCATGATGGAGTTATGCATTTTAGAAGTTGAGGAAAATTGCTTGTTCAATGGCATGCCCCAATATGACCTACAATGTTCCCTCTTGGCACATGCCCTTGCAAGTTGAATTTTACATTTCTCAAAGAATCAATGTTGGAGAGTACATCTTAAAATTAATCATGAAACAAAGATGGCCTTCATCTAATAAAAATTGGGCAAGTTATGGTACTTGGAAGTTTACCTCCTAGCCAGGGCACATACAAAATGAGCTATAATCCTTAACCATAAAAAATGACTTTCCAAGACAAACCAGCTTTTAATGTCAACATTAATGTTTTTTGATATGTCATAAGGTCCACCTTGAATAACGTTTTCTATGACCTTCAAATGGAAAAAGTTCCTTAATAAAAGTCGTAGCTCTTTCAACCGTCTTCAGTTTGGTCACACATTTGATCTCATTTGGATTTGGCATGATGGAGTTATGCATTTTAGAAGTTGAGGAAAATTGCTTGTTCAATGGTAATGCCCCAAAATGACCTATAATGTTTCCTCTTGGCACATGCCCTTGCAAGTTGAATTTTACATTTCTCGAAGAGTCAATGTTGGTGAGTACATCTTAAAATTAATCATGAAACATGGATGGCCTTCATCTCATAAAAATTGGGCAAGTTACGGTACTTGGAATTTGACCTCCTAACCAGGGCACATACAAAATGAGCTATAATCCTTCACCATAAAAAATGACTTTCCAAGACAAACCAGCTTTTGATGTCAACATTAATGTTTTTTGGAATGTCATAAGGTTTTCCTTGGATAACGTTTTCTATGACCTTCAAATGGAAAAAGTTACTTCATAAATGTCGTAGCTCTTTCAACCGTCTTCAATTTAGACACACATTTGACCTCATTTGAATTTGGCATGATAGAGTTATGCATTTTAGAAGTTGAGGAAAATTGCTTGTTCAATGGTAATGCCCCAAAATTACCTACAATGTTTCCTCTTGGCACATGCCCTTGCAAGTTGAATTTTACATTTCTCAAAGAATCAAAGTTGGAGAGTACATCTTAAAATTAATCATGAAACATGGATGGCCTTCATCTCATAAAAACTGGGCAAGTTATGATACTTGGAAGTTGACCTCCTAGTTAGGGCACATTAAAAATGACCTATAATCCTTCACCATCAAAAATGACTTTCCAAGCCAAACCAGCTCTTAATGTCGACATGAAAGTTTTTTGGAATGTCATAAATCCACCATGAATAACTTTATCTATTTGCTTGAAATGGAAAAAGTTCCTTCATCAAAGTTGTAACTCTTTCACCCCTCATCAATTTGTCACAAATTTGACCTCATTTGGATTTGGCATGATGGAGTTATGCATTTTAGAAGTTGAGGAAAATTGCTTTGTCAATGGTAATGCCCCAAAATGACATATAATGTTTCCTCTTGGCACAAGCCCTTGCAAGTTGAATTTTACATTTCTCAAAGAATCAAAGTTCGAGAGTACATCTTACAATTAATCATGAAACATGGATGGATTTCATCTCATAAAAATTGGGCAAGTTACGGTACTTCGAAGTTGACCTCCTAACCAGGGCACATCCAAAATGACCTATAATCCTTAACCATAAAAAATGACTTTCCAAGACAAACCAGCTCTTAATGTCAACATGAAAGTTTTTTGGAATGTCATAAGGTCCACCTTGGACAACATTTTCTATGACCTTCAAATGGAAAAAGTTCCTTCATAAAAGTCGTAGCTCTTTCACCCGTTTTCAATTTAGACACACATTTGACCTCATTTGGATTTGGCATGATGGAGTTATGCATTTTAGAAGTTGAGGAAAATTGCTTGTTCAATGGTAATGCCCCAAAATGACCTACAATGTTTCCTCTTGGCACATGCCCTTGCAAGTTGAATTTTACATTTCTCAAAGAATCAAAGTTGGAGAGTACATCTTAAAATTAATCATGAAACATGGATGGCCTTCATCTCATAAAAACTGGGCAAGTTATGGTCCTTGGAAATTGACCTCCTAACTAGGGCACGTGCAAAATGACCTGAAATTCTGGTGTAGTCAGAATTCAGATGTTATACTCCACGTCATGACATCTGATCTAACATTGTAACTAATACAGCAAGATAGTTATTAACCACTGTACTAATATGCACAGGTTCACAGATGTCACGACATCTCATTCTATGTCACCCTAGAATGTATGAACACCTGGTTCTGTGCATCAGGAAGAAAGACTCAACAGAAATCAAACCTAGCACTCACTTCTGTTGTTTTCTTCCACAGTTATCAGCATGATGTCTTACTGTTGTTTGTGGACATCATCTGTTACATTGTTCTTGTGTGTATATCTTTTACTTGTATTTCCTGGATTAAAGGTTGGACACGTTAATCTAATTTTCACTTATTAGATTGCTAACAACTAGGCTATTTGTTAGGTTCATTAATTGTAGGTTAGTAGTTGGTTTCCTGGTTTTTCTCTACACTATTGAATCCCTGAAGAATAGCCTGAGAAAAATACTGAACCAGAAAAACCAATCATCCTACACTGTAGCACCTGCTGTTGGGAATGAATGTCACAACATTCAGTTCGACATCCAGAACATATGTTGAGTCTGTTATGTTCCTGGACACGTGCTGTGCTAAGTTTGCAATATTGTAAAAGACCAACTAGTCTCTACTTCAGTATCAGCCTTTAGTATTAACTGTCAAAACATCCAGTTTGACAGCTTCACTATGATCCTTCAGCCAGGTCTGTTATCCTTGAAAAGAACAGACTTAAATAAATACTGAACTAAAGTTAACTTACTTATCATTCAGTATGCACTGTCCCTGATGAATGTTACAACTTTCTGATTGACATTCAAACAGAAGGCTATATGCCAGGTTAGTTATCATCTTGATAAGCTGACTGGAATACCTGCTGAGTTATGGCAGTAATAAACACATGCAGAAGGAAAACAAACACAGGAAATTGTTAACCCAGTTCAGTCCAACATGACCTACATCTGGGGGCTACCAAGCCAGGAAGAAGATCCACTATTAGCAGTATTAATTCAGAGTTAAACTCTCCCGTTTACAACTCTTCACTTAATCCCTACCCAATGCAATCTATACCTAGGAACTCCTAGATAGAAACCTCCAGTTTCCATTCCTATCACTACAAGTACAATGTAATGTTAACACACCTTGAACTTGCTTCACAGCTTCATTCAAGAACAAAATCACTCTTGCCTACAGGCTTTGAGTTACAAAACTCTCAGCTTTTACCACTGAGAAACATATGGTAACCTTCCCACAGATTGGGAGGTTTACCTCACACACACCCCTAAATTTTCATTCTAAGAGGCTTACAAATACTAGGTTACAATCAGCTATTTATAACCTAATCACCCAACTGGATTTGGGCCTTCAGAAATCGCAGCAGACTTGTTCTTTGCTGTTACAACTTTAGCAGAAAAATTCTGCTACAAACAAGGTCTTCAATCCTAGAATCTCTCCATATATATCTCCATATTTTGAGCCTATATATCTTCTGATTGAGTCTTCAAGACCTCCACATGGGAGTTAGGATATTCACCAGATATCCTTGCTGATCCCAGAATATATACTGAATTAATTAATTCAGTTTTCTACACATGTGCGATGTCACAGACCTGATGTCGTGACATCGTACATGACATGTTGGTCCAGATGTTGAATTTCTTCAACCCAACATATTAAAACAACAGAGATGATTACATTATTTATTTTCTAAAATTAATGCCAATCCTAAGGAATCAACAATCTCCCCCTTTGGCAAATTTTAGCTAAAACAAATAAACAATACACTGGACAAGACATCCCAATTTGGGAATGCTCTTCATCTCCGTCATTGGCTCCACCACCACAAACACCAAAGTTGGTGTACATGGGGAAGAAGAGGGACAAGACTCAGTTGTACCAGAACCCTTCCCCTCAACCGGAGAGCTTCCTGAAGAATATGTAATGCTGAGTACATAGACAATGTAACTCAGATCACAAGGCACAACTGTCTTCTTAACTCAGATCACAAGACACAAGTGGTAAACCCAGTTGGTGGATTTTGTGCCTGATGCCAACTTCTGTTTGCCACATCCACAGTTGGTTTGCTTCTGGTACATTCTCAACCCCAGGACTATATTTCTCTCCCCCTTTTTAGCTAAACATTTGTAAAGGCACCCTTCACAAAACCAGATCCAGGCGCAGCTTGCCCAAACCTTAACATACCCCATGATTCTGAGAATGGAGTGTTTTTCTTGTGAGAGGAAGAGGGCTATTGCATCCTTTAAATAGTCCAGCCCGTGCTTAGGAATTTCCGGTAGAAATAAATGCTTGGTCAAGATGCATTTTTTTTCTTCTGAGAAACAGTCAGAGAATCACCAACAAAATCTCAGATTATCTTTGAATACCTTTTATAGCTCTTGACTGTTTCTTTTCCAAAATAGCCGTTCCAGTGCATGGAGACCATTCCATATATGCAGTCAGACACGTTGCACGCGATGTCTTAACATTTCACGCGGCTTTTTCCTGCATTCTGCTAGTATTCAACACTTCAGCAGAGACTTGACATCTGGCACTGATACAGTCAAATTCCCACACTTCAGCAGATGGTTACTCCCCCTGTACCACACAGCTGTAGCCATCTGGCTTATTCTACCTTACCAGAATTTGACAAATCACCTTCATAATTCCTACTGACTTTAAGTTTTAGAAGGAATTAGCAGCATTGTCCAGGGCAATGTCATGACATTCGGTCAGACATTCTTCAGCTCACTCAGTCTTGACACAGCATCCTGATAGCTGACAGGGTGCCATACCTGGTTACACATAGACCACAAGCTTGATGATTACTTGCAGCTTCAAGGCCAGAACTCCCCCTGTCATGGACACCCCACTCTCCTCTTGAAGATTGGAGATCACACATGGGCATATCCAACATCCCAAAGTTGGACCTTCACATACTTCCTGATTCATAGAGAATCCAGACCACTTGATGAATGGAAAACACAAGACGCATCTTCATGTCTTCAAGAGCACACCCTTTGTTCAACCCTCTTAGCTGAACACATTCACACTCTGTGTCAATCTCTCTTCTAACCAGAACAGAAGACCACTTCACTGGATGTTCTAACATCAGCTGGCACATCCTTCACAACAAGACAAGGCACACCATCTGATAGTCTTCAGATATCACTGAGTCATCGGGTTGATCAAGAAGAACCCAGCCATTTATTGGGAAATATACATTTTCATCCCATTACAAGAGATAATCTTCCATAGATAGCTCAGAACTCCTACCACAAGCTCCAAGGGATGAATAGAAAGCACCTCCTTTAGTCTTCACCTTACTACTTTTCTACTCAAGAGTAATTTGTCTCAGACTTTCCTCAAGCATAATCTGCTGCCATATGTTGATTATCTTAATTCTTCGAACTCACTTCTGAGGTAGACCAATTGCCACTGGTTGATTACCTCCTTCATGAATCCTCATATGAAAAGGTCAAATGCTGCTTTTTGACCTCCCCAAGTTTATCAGACTTCTCCCAAAGATATTCTGACCTTCCAAGTGAGACTAGAACTTCAAGCCTTTTTGAAGTATCCAATCTACAACCCTGTAGACCTTTCTATCTCAAATTGATGTGCCACCTCACCAACTAAGAATCTGATGTTGAACCAAATGTCACAACATTGTGTTTTGACATCTCGCTGTTGAATTCAGCTCCTTCTTCTACCACTTGAAAGAGCTTCCTCCCTTCACAGAACAGAGTTCAATGTTCTCATAGACTTGATTGTGGAACCAAGTTTGAGTAAACAACCTCCATCCTGCAGGTTTGCAGTTAAGTCATCCAAGCTCACACCTTGATGAATCCCTGCTTCTTCTCCAAAGACATCAGACACTCCGATGTATGAGTCTTCAGAAGGACCAGTTAGAAACTAACCCTTCAGCTCTACCACGGATTCCATATCCTAAGGCAGGGCTGTTTCCATGATGTCAAGACTGCTGCCACTAGTTCTTGACTCCACAGTGTGCATAAGCTAATGCACTTCCTTACCTAGATCAGAAATAAACTGATCCAAGCAACCACCATCAAGACTATGATGTCTTCTTCTTCTTGTACATACCAAGGCTTAATCATATTTCTTGCCAGGAAACCTTTTCAAATATCATATGCTTTTGCTGCCACCAAAGAGATAGATCATAAGCCAATGTAGTATCCTTCCTGTGATTCTGCACAGGGTCTTGAAGAAGTGATGTTCCAACATCTTTAAGAACATCCGTTATCTTGAGCTCCAAGGATAATCAATTAAACACTTGTACTTGGCACAAGTGGACATTGATCTTAAATCCTTTCCCAATTTTCCTTTCAGATACTTCCACCATAAGGATACTTTGAAAGTACTTTTCTTGTGTCAACATCTTCTGCTTGCAAGCACCTAGACAATTTTGAAAGTCTTCCCAGATTAAATTCACCCTTAGGAATGAGAGAGATGAATTCTTCCTTGCAAATTGTGTCACACAACTACCAGAACCCATGTGACACAGGTCAACAGCCAACCAGACCCTAGGCTGACCAAGTGTGAGGAGGTTAACCAAAACTCCCCCTCAAATTAACAATCATGGAAACTTCACACCAATATCCATGCATTGTACAGACATGTCTCAACATGACATACTCCATCCCTACCAGTGGTAACTAACTCTATGAGTTATACCTACGCATACTCCTACCACACCAATCAGACTTTAGCTGACCATAAGTACTAGAGGAACACTAGTCAATAGCAGATATGCATTGCCAGAGCATACTACATCAACCAACCTATGAATCTTCATATTCTCACTCCTTGAAAGAACTGCCACTTCTGATCGTGGTGCTTGAATAACAAGATTCATGGTCCCAATCCTCTGAAATGAAGTAGCAGTCAGGTTACCCCATTGTTGACTGCTAACATCCAGGGGACTTGTCTTCCAACACTCCATAGTACTCCAGAGAACAGCCATCCATCCCTGATCAATCTACAGGAGTAGGACAAGCAGCAGGAAATTGCTCAATGTCACATCTCACCCAGCTCCACTTCTAGAGTCCAGACCTCTACATGTGACCTTCTTGAGCATACACACAGTTAACCCTACCCTTGTCAACTTAGCCCACACAGATGTCTCCTCTTCCAGGTCAGGAGTAGGTTCCAAACAGGATTATCCCTTTGTTTGACACCTAAAAACATCTGTTCTTCAACCAGCAACTGCCTACTTGTTGAACAACATGTTCTACCATCACATAGAACATTGGTTCCACCTCCTTGGAACACACCCTCCTTGAAAGACTTCAAGGTCTTCATATACACTACCCAAGAGTGTAAAAGAATCAGTGATCAGGTGATTCTTACCATCCTGACGTGAGAACATCATGATGAGTGGACTTGAGGGGACTCAAGTAGCTTTGACATCTTCAGAGGTTATGATGAAATCTAGAACACAACAGCCTTTCATCCACATGAGGGGAAACTACATCAGAGTTTGAGTTTTGCCAGGTATTATGCAGCGGAAATCATAATACCACTCAACCTAAGAACACACTTTTCACCAGATCAGCCTCAAAGTCCATACCAAGTTTGAACGTGACTCAAAACTGGCACAGATGTCCCATCCAAAGGCCAATTGCCAACCTCCAGATACAGGTACACATTATTCCTGTCATGAACAGTCCATCCACCTACTTCAAGGGACCATTCAGAGAACTTTCAGAACCTTCCACTGGTTCCAACATAACTTCTTGCAAGATACCAGAAAGTATCACCCATGGATCTCATCCAGAAGCAGAACAGGATGCCTGCTCTGATACCAATTGAAATTCTGGTGTAGTCAGAATTCAGATGTTATACTCCACGTCATGACATCTGATCTAACATTGTAACTAATACAGCAAGATAGTTATTAACCACTGTACTAATATGCACAGGTTCACAGATGTCACGACATCTCATTCTATGTCACCCTAGAATGTATGAACACCTGGTTCTGTGCATCAGGAAGAAAGACTCAACAGAAATCAAACCTAGCACTCACTTCTGTTGTTTTCTTCCACAGTTATCAGCATGATGTCTTACTGTTGTTTGTGGACATCATCTGTTACATTGTTCCTGTGTGTATATCTTTTACTTGTATTTCCTGGATTAAAGGTTGGACACGTTAATCTAATTTTCACTTATTAGATTGCTAACAACTAGGCTATTTGTTAGGTTCATTAATTGTAGGTTAGTAGTTAGTTTCTTGGTTTTTCTCTACGCTATTGAATCCCTGAAGAATAGCCTGAGAAAAATACTGAACCAGAAAAACCAATCATCCTACACTGTAGCACCTGCTAATGGGAATGAATGTCACAACATTCAGTTCGACATCCAGAACATATGCTGAGTCTGTTATGTTCCTGGACACGTGCTGTGCTAAGTTTGCAATACTGTAAAAGACCAACTAGTCTCTACTTCAGTATCAGCCTTCAGTATCAACTGTCAAAACATCCAGTTTGACAGCTTCACTATGATCCTTCAGCCAGGTCTGTTATCCTTGAAAAGAACAGACTTAAATAAATACTGAACTAAAGTTAACTTACTTATCATTCAGTATGCACTGTCCCTGATGAATGTTATAACTTTCTGATTGACATTCAAACAGAAGGCTATATGCCAGGTCAGTTATCATCTTGATAAGCTGACTGGAATACCTGCTGAGTTATGGCAGTAATAAACACATGTAGAAGGAAAACAAACACAGGAAATTGTTAACCCAGTTCAGTCCAACATGACCTACATCTGGGGGCTACCAAGCCAGGAAGAAGATCCACTATTAGCAGTATTAATTCAGAGTTAAACTCACCCGTTTACAACTCTTCACTTAATCCCTACCCAATGCAATCTATACCTAGGAACTCCTAGATAGAAACCTCCAGTTTCCATTCCTATCACTACAAGTACAATGTAATGTTAACACACCTTGAACTAGCTTCACAGCTTCATTCAAGAACAAAATCACTCTTGCCTACAGGCTTTGAGTTACAAAACTCTCAGCTTTTACCACTGAGAAACATATGGTAACCTTCCCACAGATTGGGAGGTTTACCTCACACACACCCCTAAATTTTCATTCTAAGAGGCTTACAAATACTAGGTTACAATCAACTATTTATAACCTAATCACCCAATTGGATTTAGGCCTTCAGAAATCGCAGCAGACTTGTTCTTTGCTGTTACAACTTCAGCAGAAAAATTCTGCTACAAACAAGGTCTTCAATCCTAGAATCTCTCCATATATATCTCCATATTTTGAGCCTATATATCTTCTGATTGAGTCTTCAAGACCTCCACATGGGAGTTAGGATATTCACCAGATATCCTTGCTGATCCCAGAATATATACTGAATTAATTAATTCAGTTTTCTACACATGTGCGATGTCACAGACCTGATGTCGTGACATCGTACATGACATGTTGGTCCAGATGTTGAATTTCTTCAACCCAACATATTAAAACAACAGAGATGATTACATTATTTGTTTTCTAAAATTAATGCCAATCCTAAGGAATCAACATGACCTATAATCCTTCACCATAAAAAATGACTTTCCAAGCCAAACCAGCTCTTAATGTCAACATGAAAGTTTTTTGGAATTTCATAAGGTCCACCCTGAATAACTTTATCTATGAGCTTCAAATAGAAAAAGTTCCTTCATAAACGTTGTAACTCTTTCACCCCTCATCAATTTGTCACAAATTTGACCTTATTTGGATTTGGCATGATGGAGTTATGCATCTTAGAAATTGAAGAAAATTGCTTGTTCAATGGTAATGCCCCAAAATGACCTATAATGTTTCTTCTTGGCACATGCCCTTGCAAGTTGAATTTTACATTTCTCAAAGGATCAAAGTTGGAGAGTACATCTTAAAATTAATTATGAAACATGGATGGCCTTCATCTCATAAAAATTGGGCAAGTTATGGTATTTAGAAGTTGACCTCCTAACCAGGGCACATACAAAATGAGGTATAATCCTTCACCATAAAAAATGACTTTCCAAGACAAGCCAGCTTTTAATGTCAACATTAATGTTTTTTTGAATTTCATAAAGTCTACCTTGAATAACGTTTTCTATGACCTTCAAATGGAAAAAGTTACTTCATAAATGTCGTAGCTCTTTCAACCGTCTTCAATTTAGACACACATTTCACCTCATTTGAATTTGGCATGATGGACTTATGCATTTTAGAAGTTGAGGAAAATTGCTTGTTCAATGGTAATGCCCCAAAATGACCTACAATGTTTCCTATTGGCACATGCCTTTGCAAGTTGAATTTTACATTTCTCAAAGAATAAATGTTGGAGAGTACATCTTAAAATTAATCATGAAACATGGATGGCCTTCATCTCATAAAAATTGGGCAAGTTATGATACTTGGAAGTTGACCTCCTAGCTAGGGCACATTAAAAATGACCTATAATCCTTCACCATCAAAAATGACTTTCCAAGCCAAACCAGCTCTTAATGTCGACATGAAAGTTTTTTGGAATGTCATAAGGTTCACCATGAATAACTTTATCCATGAGCTTGAAATGGATAAACTTCCTTCATCAAAGTTGTAACTCTTTCACCCCTCATCAATTTGTCACAAATTTGACCTCATTTGGATTTGGCATGATGGAGTTATGCATTTTAGAAGTTGAGGAAAATTGCTTGTTCAATGGTAATGCCCCAAAATGACATATAATGTTTCCTCTTGGCACCAGCCCTTGCAAGTTGAATTTTACATTTCTCAAACAATAAAAGTTGGTGAGTACATCTTAAAATTAATAATGAAACATGGATGGCCATCATCTCATAAAAATTGGGCAAGTTACGGTACTTGGAAGTTGACATCCTAACCAGGGAACATACAAAATGAGCTATAATCCTTCACCATATAAAATGACTTTCAAAGACAAACCAGCTTTTAATATCAACATTAATGTTTTTTTGAGTGTCATGAGGTCAACCTTGGATAACGTTTTCTATGACCTTCAAATGGAAAAAGTTCCTTCATAAAAGTCGTAGCTCTTTCACCCGTCTTCAATATAGACACACATTTGACCTCATTTGGATTTGGCATGATGGAATTATGCATTTTAGAAGTTGAGGAAAATTTCTTGTTCAATGGTAATGCCCCAAAATGACCTACAATGTTTCCGCTTGGCACATGCCCTTGCAAGTTGAATTTTACATTTCTCAAACAATCAAAGTTGGAGAGTACATCTTAAAATTAGTCATGAAACATGGATGGCCTTCATCTCATAAAAATTGGGCAAGTTATGGTCCTTGGAAATTGACCTCCTAACTAGGGCACATGCAAAATGACCTATAATCCTTCACCATAAAAAATGACTTTCCAAGCCAAACCAGCTCTTAATGTCAACATGAATGTTTTTTGGAATTTCATAAGGTCCACCCTGAATAACTTTATCTATGAGCTTCAAATAGAAAAAGTACCTTCATAAAAGTTGTAACTCTTTCACCCCTCATCAATTTGTCACAAATTTGACCTCATTTGGATTTGGAATGATGGAGTTATGCATCTTAGAAGTTGAGGAAAATTGCTTGTTCAATGGTAATGCCCCAAAATGACCTATAATGTTTCCTCTTGGCACATGCCCTTGCAAGTTGAATTTTACATTTCTCAAAGGATCAAAGTTTGAGAGTACATCTTAAAATTAATTATGAAACATGGATGGCCTTCATCTCATAAAAATTGGGCAAGTTATGGTATTTAGAAGTTGACCTCCTAACAAGGGAACATACAAAATGAGCTATAATCCTTCACCATAAAAAATGACTTTCCAAGACAAGCCAGCTTTTAATGTCAACATTAATGTTTTTTTGAATTTCATAAAGTCCACCTTGAATAACGTTTTCTATGACCTTCAAATGGAAAAAGTTACTTCATAAAAGTCGTAGCTCTTTCAACCGTCTTCAATTTAGAGACACATTTGACCTCATTTGGATTTGGCATGATGGAGTTATGCATTTTAGAAGTTGAGGAAAATTGCTTGTTCAATGGTAATGCCCCAAAATGACCTACAATGTTTCCTCTTGGCACATGCCCTTGCAAGTTGAATTTTACATTTCTCAAAGAATCAAAGTTGGTGAGTACATCTTAAAATTAATCATGAAACATGGATGGCCTTCATCTCATAAAAATTGGGCAAGTTACGGTACTTGGAAGTTGACCTCCTAACCAGGGCACATACAAAATGAGCTATAATCCTTCACCATAAAAAATGACTTTCCAAGACAAACCAGCTTTTAATGTCAACATTAATGTTTTTTGGAATGTCATAAGCTCCACGCTGAATAAATTTATCTATGACCTTCAAATGGAAAAAGTTCCTTCATCAAAGTTGTATCTCTTTCAACCCTCATCAATTTGTCACAAATTTGACCTCTTTTGGATTTGGAATGATGGAGTTATGCATTTTAGAAGTTGAGGAAAATTGCTTGTTCAATGGTAATGCCCCAAAATGACCTATAATGTTTCCTCTTGGCACATGCCCTTGCAAGTTGAATTTTACATTCCTCAAAGAATCAAAGTTGGTGAGTACATCTTAAAATTAATCATGAAACATGGATGGCCTTCACCTCATAAAAATTGGGCAAGTTACGGTACTTGGAAGTTGACCTCCTAACCAGGGCACATACAAAATGAGCTATAATCCTTCACCATAAAAAATGACTTTCCAAGACAAACCAGCTTTTAATGTCAACATTAATGTTTTTTGGAATGTCATGAGGTCAACCTTGGATAAAGTTTTCTATGACCTTCAAATGGAAAAAGTTCCTTCATAAAAGTCGTAGCTCTTTCACCCGTCTTCAATTTAGACACACATTTGACCTCATTTGGATCTGGCATGATGGAGTTATGCATTTTAGAAGTTGAGGAAAATTGCTTGTTCAATGATAATGCCCCAAAATGACCTATAATGTTTCCTCTTCGCACATGCCCTTGCATGTTGAATTTTACATTTCTCAAAGAATCAAAGTTGGAGAGTACATCTTAAAATTAATCATGAAACATGGATGGCCTTCATCTCATAAAAATTGGGCAAGTTACGGTACTTGGAAATTGACCTCCTAACTAGGGCACATGCAAAATGATTTATAATCCTTCACCATAAAAAATTACTTTCCAAGCCAAACCAGCTCTTAATGTCAACATTAATGTTTTTTGGAATGTCATAAGGTCCACCCTGCATAACTTTATCTATGAGCTTCAAATGGAAAAAGTTCCTTCATCAAAGTTGTATCTCTTTCAACCCTCATCAATTTGTCACAAATTTGACCTCTTTTGGATTTGGCATGATGGAGTTATGCATTTTAGAAGTTGAGGAAAATTGCTTGTTCAATGGTAATGCCCCAAAATGACCTATAATGTTTCCTCTTGGCACATGCCCTTGCAAGTTGAATTTTACATTTCTCAAAGAAACAAAGTTGGTGAGTACATCTTAAAATTAATCATGAAACATGGATGGCCTTCATCTCATAAAAATTGGGCAAGTTACGGTACTTGGAAGTTGACCTCCTAACCAGGGCACATACAAAATGAGCTATAATCCTTCACCATAAAAAATGACTTTCCAAGACAAACCAGCTTTTAATGTCAACATTAATTTTTTTTGGAATGTCATAAGGTCCACCCTGAATAACTTTATCTATGACCTTCAAATGGAAAAAGTTCCTTCATCAAAGTTGTATCTCTTTCACCCCTCATCAATTTGTCACAAATTTGACCTCATTTGGATTTGGTATGATGGAGTTATGCATTTTAGAAGTTGAGGAAAATTGCTTGTTCAATGGTAATGCCCCAAAATGACCTATAATGTTTCCTCTTGGCACATGCCCTTGCAAGTTGAATTTTACATTTCTCAAACAATAAAAGTTGGTGAGTACATCTTAAAATTAATAATGAAACATGGATGGCCATCATCTCATAAAAATTGGGCAAGTTACGGTACTTGGAAGTTGACATCCTAACCAGGGAACATACAAAATGAGCTATAATCCTTCACCATAAAAAATGACTTTCCAAGACAAACCAGCTTTTAATGTCAACATTAATGTTTTTTGGAGTGTCATAAGGTCCACCTTGGATAACTTTTCTATGACCTTCAAATGGAAAAAGTTCCTTCATAAAAGTCGTAGCTCTTTCACCCGTCTTCAATTTGACACACATTTGACCTCATTTGGATTTGGCATGATGGAGTTATGCATTTTAGAAGTTGAGGAAAATTGCTTGTTCAATGGTAATGCCCCAAAATTACCTATAATGTTTCCTCTTGGAACATGCCCTTGCAAGTTGAATTTTAAATTTCTCAAAGAATCAATGTTGGTGAGTACATCTTAAAATTAATCATGAAACATGGATGGCCTTCATCTCATAAAAATTGGGCAAGTTACGGTACTTGGAAGTTGACCTCCTAACCAGGGCACATACAAAATGAGCTATAATCCTTCACCATAAAAAATGACTTTCCAAGACAAACCAGCTTTAATGTCAACATTAATGTTTTTTGGAATGTCATGAGGTCCACCTTGGATAACGTTTTCTATGACCTTCAAATGGAAAAAGTTCCTTCATAAAAGTCGTAGCTCTTTCACCCGTCTTCAATTTAGACACACATTTGACCTCATTTGGATTTGGCATGATGGAGTTATGCATTTTAGAAGTTGAGGAAAATTGCTTGTTCAATGGTAATGCCCCAAAATGACCTACAATGTTTCCTCTTGGCACATGCCCTTGCAAGTTGAATTTTACATTTCTCAAAGAATCAAAGTTGGAGAGTACATCTTAAAATTAATCATGAAACATGGATGGCCTTCATCTCATAAAAATTTGGCAAGTTATGGTCCTTGGAAATTGACCACCTAACTAGGGCACATGCAAAATGACCTATAATCCTTCACCATAAAAAAATGACTTTCCAAGCCAAACCAGCTCTTAATGTCAACATGAAAGTTTTTTGGAATGTCATAAGGTCCACCCTGAATAACTTTATCTATGAGCTTCAAATGGAAAAAGTTCCTTCATCAAAGTTGTAACTCTTTCACCCCTCATCAATTTGTCACAAATTTGACCTCATTTGGATTTGGCATGATGGAGTTATGCATTTTAGAAGTTGAGGAAAATTGCTTGTTCAATGGTAATGCCCCAAAATGACCTATAATGTTTCCTCTTGGCACATGCCCTTGCAAGTTGAATTTTACATTTCTCAAAGAATCAAAGTTGGTGAGTACATCTTAAAATTAATCATGAAACATGGATGGCCTTCATCTCATAAAAATTGGGCAAGTTACGGTACTTGGAAGTTGACCTCCTAACCAGGGCACATACAAAATGAGCTATAATCCTTCACCATAAAAAATGACTTTCCAAGACAAACCAGCTTTTAATGTCAACATTAATTTTTTTGGAATGTCATGAGGTCAACCTTGGATAACGTTTTCTATGACCTTCAAATGGAAAAAGTTCCTTCATAAAAGTCGTAGCTCTTTCACCCGTCTTCAATTTAGACACACATTTGACCTCATTTGGATCTGGCATGATGGAGTTATGCATTTTAGAAGTTGAGGAAAATTGCTTGTTCAATGGTAATGCCCCAAAATGACCTACAATGTTTCCTCTTGGCACATGCCCTTGCAAGTTGAATTTTACATTTCTCAAAGAATCAAAGTTGGAGAGTACATCTTAAAATTAATCATGAAACATGGATGGCCTTCATCTCATAAAAATTGGGCAAGTTACGGTACTTGGAAATTGACCTCCTAACTAGGGCACATGCAAAATGATTTATAATCCTTCACCATAAAAAATTACTTTCCAAGCCAAACCAGCTCTTAATGTCAACATTAATGTTTTTTGGAATGTCATAAGGTCCACCCTGAATAACTTTATCTATGAGCTTCAAATGGAAAAAGTTCCTTCATCAAAGTTGTATCTCTTTCAACCCTCATCAATTTGTCACAAATTTGACCTCATTTGGATTTGGCATGATGGAGTTATGCATTTTAGAAGTTGAGGAAAATTGCTTGTTCAATGGTAATGCCCCAAAATGACCTATAATGTTTCCTCTTGGCACATGCCCTTGCAAGTTGAATTTTACATTTCTCAAAGAATCAAAGTTGGTGAGTACATCTTAAAATTAATCATGAAACATGGATGGCCTTCATCTCATAAAAATTGGGCAAGTTACGGTACTTGGAAGTTGACCTCCTAACCAGGGCACATACAAAATGAGCTATAATCCTTCACCATAAAAAATGACTTTCCAAGACAAACCAGCTTTTAATGTCAACATTAATGTTTTTTGGAATGTCATAAGGTCCACCCTGAATAACTTTATCTATGACCTTCAATGGAAAAAGTTCCTTCATCAAAGTTGTATCTCTTTCAACCATCATCAATTTGTCACAAATTTGACCTCATTTGGATTTGGCATGATGGAGTTATGCATTTTAGAAGTTGAGGAAAATTGCTTGTTCAATGGTAATGCCCCAAAATGACCTACAATGTTTCCTCTTGGCACATGCCCTTGCAAGTTGAATTTTACATTTCTCAAAGAATCAAAGTTGGAGAGTACATCTTAAAATTAATCATGAAACATGGATGGCCTTCATCTCATAAAAATTGGGCAAGTTACAGTACTTGGAAATTGACCTCCTAACTAGGGCACATACAAAATGAGCTATAATCCTTCACCATAAAAAATTACTTTCCAAGCCAAACCAGCTCTTAATGTCAACATTAATGTTTTTTGGAATGTCATAAGGTCCACCCTGAATAACTTTATCTATGAGCTTCAAATGGAAAAAGTTCGTTCATCAAAGTTCTATCTCTTTCAACCCTCATCAATTTGTCACAAATTTGACCTCATTTGGATTTGGCATGATGGAGTTATGCATTTTAGAAGTTGAGGAAAATTGCTTGTTCAATGGTAATGCCCCAAAATGACCTACAATGTTTCCTCTTGGCACATGCCCTTGCAAGTTGAATTTTACATTTCTCAAAGAATCAAAGCTGGAGAGTACATCTTAAAATTAATCATGAAACATGGATGGCCTTCATCTCATAAAAATTGGGCAAGTTACGGTACTTGGAAATTGACCTCCTAACTAGGGCACATAAAAATGAGCTATAATCCTTCACCATAAAAATGACTTTCCAAGCCAAACCAGCTTTTAATGTCAACATTAATGTTTTTTGGAATGTCATAAGGTCCACCCTGAATAACTTTATCTATGAGCTTCAAATGGAAAAAGTTCCTTCATCAAAGTTGTATCTCTTTCAACCCTCATCAATTTGTCACAAATTTGACCTCATTTGGATTTGGCATGATGGAGTTATGCATTTTAGAAGTTGAGGAAAATTGCTTGTTCAATGGTAATGCCCCAAAATGACCTATAATGTTTCCTCTTGGCACATGCCCTTGCAAGTTGAATTTTACATTTCTCAAAGAATCAAAGTTGGAGAGTACATCTTAAAATTAATCATGAAACATGGATGGCCTTCATCTCATAAAAATTGGGCAAGTTACGGTACTTGGAAGTTGACCTCCTAACCAGGGCACATACAAAATGAGCTATAATCCTTCACCATAAAAAATGACTTTCCAAGACAAACCAGCTCTTAATGTCAACATTAATGTTTTTGGAATGTCATAAGGTCCACCCTGAATAACTTTATCTATGACCTTCAAATGGAAAAAGTTCCTTCATCAAAGTTGTATCTCTTTCAACCATCATCAATTTGTCACAAATTTGACCTCATTTGGATTTGGCATGATGGAGTTATGCATTTTAGAAGTTGAGGAAAATTGCTTGTTCAATGGTAATGCCCCAAAATGACCTACAATGTTTCCTCTTGGCACATGCCCTTGCAAGTTGAATTTTACATTTCTCAAAGAATCAAAGTTGGAGAAGAGTATATCTTAAAATTAATCATGAAACATGGATGGCCTTCATCTCATAAAAATTGGGCAAGTTACGGTACTTGGAAATTGACCTCCTAACTAGGGCACATACAAAATGAGCTATAATCCTTCACCATAAAAAATTACTTTCCAAGCCAAACCAGCTCTTAATGTCAACATTAATGTTTTTTGGAATGTCATAAGGTCCACCCTGAATAACTTTATCTATGAGCTTCAAATGGAAAAAGTTCCTTCATCAAAGTTGTATCTCTTTCACCCGTCTTCAATTTAGACAAACATTTGACCTCATTTGGATTTGGCATGATGGAGTTATGCATTTTAGAAGTTGAGGAAAATTGCTTGTTCAATGGTAATGCCCCAAAATGACATACAATGTTTCCTCTTGGCACATGCCCTTGCAAGTTGAATTTTACATTTCTCAAAGAATCAAAGTTGGAGAGTACATCTTAAAATTAATCATGAAACATGGACGGCCTTCATCTCATAAAAATTTGGCAAGTTATGGTCCTTGGAAATTGACCACCTAACTAGGGCACATGCAAAATGACCTATAATCCTTCACCATAAAAAATGACTTTCCAAGCCAAACCAGCTCTTAATGTCAACATGAAAGTTTTTTGGAATGTCATAAGGTCCACCCTGAATAACTTTATCTATGAGCTTCAAATGGAAAAAGTTCCTTCATCAAAGTTGTAACTCTTTCAGCCCTCATCAATTTGTCACAAATTTGACCTCATTTGGATTTGGCATGATGGAGTTATGCATTTTAGAAGTTGAGGAAAATTGCTTGTTCAATGGTAATGCCCCAAAATGACATACAATGTTTCCTCTTGGCACATGCCCTTGCAAGTTGAATTTTACATTTCTCAAAGAATCAAAGTTGGTGAGTACATCTTAAAATTAATCATGAAACATGGATGGCCTTCATCTCATAAAAATTGGGCAAGTTACGGTACTTGGAAGTTGACCTCCTAACCAGGGCACATACAAAATGAGCTATAATCCTTCACCATAAAAAATGACTTTCCAAGACAAACCAGCTTTTAATGTCAACATTAATGTTTTTTGGAATGTCATAAGGTCCACCTGAATAACTTTATCTATGACCTTCAAATGGAAAAAGTTCCTTCATCAAAGTTGTATCTCTTTCAACCATCATCAATTTGTCACAAATTTGACCTCATTTGGATTTGGCATGATGGAGTTATGCATTTTAGAAGTTGAGGAAAATTGCTTGTTCAATGGTAATGCCCCAAAATGACCTACAATGTTTCCTCTTGGCACATGCCCTTGCAAGTTGAATTTTACATTTCTCAAAGAATCAAAGTTGGAGAGTACATCTTAAAATTAATCATGAAACATGGATGGCCTTCATCTCATAAAAATTGGGCAAGTTACGGTACTTGGAAATTGACCTCCTAACTAGGGCACATACAAAATGAGCTATAATCCTTCACCATAAAAAATTACTTTCCAAGCCAAACCAGCTCTTAATGTCAACATTAATGTTTTTTGGAATGTCATAAGGTCCACCCTGAATAACTTTATCTATGAGCTTCAAATGGAAAAAGTTCCTTCATAAAAGTTGTATCTCTTTCAACCTCATCAATTTGTCACAAATTTGACCTCATTTGGATTTGGCATGATGGAGTTATGCATTTTAGAAGTTGAGGAAAATTGCTTGTTCAATGGTAATGCCCCAAAATGACCTATAATGTTTCCTCTTGGCACATGCCCTTGCAAGTTGAATTTTACATTTCTCAAAGAATCAAAGTTGGAGAGTACATCTTAAAATTAATCATGAAACATGGATGGCCTTCATCTCATAAAAATTGGGCAAGTTACGGTACTTGGAAGTTGACCTCCTAACCAGGGCACATACAAAATGAGCTATAATCCTTCACCATAAAAAATGACTTTCCAAGACCAACCAGCTCTTAATGTCAACATTAATGTTTTTTGGAATGTCATAAGGTCCACCCTGAATAACTTTATCTATGACCTTCAAATGGAAAAAGTTCCTTCATCAAAGTTGTATCTCTTTCAACCATCATCAATTTGTCACAAATTTGACCTCATTTGGATTTGGCATGATGGAGTTATGCATTTTAGAAGTTGAGGAAAATTGCTTGTTCAATGGTAATGCCCCAAAATGACCTACAATGTTTCCTCTTGGCACATGCCCTTGCAAGTTGAATTTTACATTTCTCAAAGAATCAAAGTTGGAGAGTACATCTTAAAATTAATCATGAAACATGGATGGCCTTCATCTCATAAAAATTGGGCAAGTTACGGTACTTGGAAATTGACCTCCTAACTAGGGCACATGCAAAATGAGCTATAATCCTTCACCATAAAAAATGACTTTCCAAGCCAAACCAGCTCTTAATGTCAACATTAATGTTTTTTGGAATGTCATAAGGTCCACCTGAATAACTTTATCTATGAGCTTCAAATGGAAAAAGTTCCTTCATCAAAGTTGTATCTCTTTCACCCGTCTTCAATTTGACAAACATTTGACCTCATTTGGATTTGGCATGATGGAGTTATGCATTTTAGAAGTTGAGGAAAATTGCTTGTTCAATGGTAATGCCCCAAAATGACCTACAATGTTTCCTCTTGGCACATGCCCTTGCAAGTTGAATTTTACATTTCTCAAAGAATCAAAGTTGGAGAGTACATCTTAAAATTAATCATGAAACATGGATGGCCTTCATCTCATAAAAATTGGGCAAGTTATGGTACTTGGAAATTGACCTCCTAACTAGGGCACATGCAAAATGAGCTATAATCCTTCACCATAAAAAATGACTTTCCAAGCCAAACCAGCTCTAATGTCAACATTAATGTTTTTTGGAATGTCATAAGGTCCACCCTGAATAACTTTATCTATGAGCTTCAAATGGAAAAAGTTCCTTCATCAAAGTTGTATCTCTTTCAACCCTCATCAATTTGTCACAAATTTGACCTCATTTGGATTTGGCATGATGGAGTTATGCATTTTAGAAGTTGAGGAAAATTGCTTGTTCAATGGTAATGCCCCAAAATGACCTATAATGTTTCCTCTTGGCACATGCCCTTGCAAGTTGAATTTTACATTTCTCAAAGAATCAAAGTTGGAGAGTACATCTTAAAATTAATCATGAAACATGGATGGCCTTCATCTCATAAAAATTGGGCAAGTTACGGTACTTGGAAGTTGACCTCCTAACCAGGGCACGTACAAAATGAGCTATAATCCTTCACCATAAAAAATGACTTTCCAAGACAAACCAGCTTTTAATGTCAACATTAATGTTTTTTGGAATTTCATGAGGTCCACCTTGGATAACGTTTCTATGACCTTCAAATGGAAAAAGTTCCTTCATAAAAGTCGTAGCTCTTTCACCCGTCTTAAATTTAGACACACATTTGACCTCATTTGGATTTGGCATGATGGAGTTATGCATTTTAGAAGTTGAGGAAAATTGCTTGTTCAATGGTAATGCCCCAAAATGACCTACAATGTTTCCTCTTGGCACATGCCCTTGCAAGTTGAATTTTACATTTCTCAAAGAATCAAAGTTGGAGAGTACATCTTAAAATTAATCATGAAACATGGATGGCCTTCATCTCATAAAAATTGGGCAAGTTACGGTACTTGGAAATTGACCTCCTAACTAGGGCACATGCAAAATGAGCTATAATCCTTCACCATAAAAAATACTTTCCAAGCCAAACCAGCTCTTAATGTCAACATTAATGTTTTTGGAATGTCATAAGGTCCACCCTGAATAACTTTATCTATGAGCTTCAAATGGAAAAAGTTCCTTCATCAAAGTTGTATCTCTTTCAACCCTCATCAATTTGTCACAAATTTGACCTCATTTGGATTTGGCATGATGGAGTTATGCATTTTAGAAGTTGAGGAAAATTGCTTGTTCAATGGTAATGCCCCAAAATGACCTATAATGTTTCCTCTTGGCACATGCCCTTGCAAGTTGAATTTTACATTTCTCAAAGAATCAAAGTTGGTGAGTACATCTTAAAATTAATCATGAAACATGGATGGCCTTCATCTCATAAAAATTGGGCAAGTTACGGTACTTGGAAGTTGACCTCCTAACCAGGGCACATAAAAATGAGCTATAATCCTTCACCATAAAAAATGACTTTCCAAGACAAACCAGCTTTTAATGTCAACATTAATGTTTTTTGGAATGTCATAAGGTCCACCCTGAATAACTTTATCTATGACCTTCAAGTGGAAAAAGTTCCTTCATCAAAGTTGTATCTCTTTCAACCATCATCAATTTGTCACAAATTTGACCTCATTTGGATTTGGCGTGATGGAGTTATGCATTTTAGAAGTTGAGGAAAATTGCTTGTTCAATGGTAATGCCCCAAAATGACCTACAATGTTTCCTCTTGGCACATGCCCTTGCAAGTTGAATTTTACATTTCTCAAAGAATCAAAGTTGGAGAGTACATCTTAAAATTAATCATGAAACATGGATGGCCTTCATCTCATAAAAATTGGGCAAGTTACGGTACTTGGAAATTGACCTCCTAACTAGGGCACATACAAAATGAGCTATAATCCTTCACCATAAAAAATTACTTTCCAAGCCAAACCAGCTCTTAATGTCAACATTAATGTTTTTTGGAATGTCATAAGGTCCACCCTGAATAACTTTATCTATGAGCTTCAAATGGAAAAAGTTCCTTCATTAAAGTTGTATCTCTTTCAACCATCATCAATTTGTCACAAATTTGACCTCATTTGGATTTGGCATGATGGAGTTATGCATTTTAGAAGTTGAGGAAAATAGCTTGTTCAATGGTAATGCCCCAAAATGACCTATAATGTTTCCTCTTGGCACATGCCCTTGCAAGTTGAATTTTACATTTCTCAAAGAATCAAAGTTGGAGAGTACATCTTAAAATTAATCATGAAACATGGATGGCCTTCATCTCATAAAAATTGGGCAAGTTACGGTACTTGGAAGTTGACCTCCTAACCAGGGCACATACAAAATGAGCTATAATCCTTCACCATAAAAAATGACTTTCCAAGACAAACCAGCTTTTAATGTCAACATTAATTTTTTTGGAATGTCATAAGGTCCACCTGAATAACTTTATCTATGACCTTCAAATGGAAAAAGTTCCTTCATCAAGTTGTATCTCTTTCAACCATCATCAATTTGTCACAAATTTGACCTCATTTGGATTTGGCATGATGGAGTTATGCATTTTAGAAGTTGAGGAAAATTGCTTGTTCAATGGTAATGCCCCAAAATGACCTACAATGTTTCCTCTTGGCACATGCCCTTGCAAGTTGAATTTTACATTTCTCAAAGAATCAAAGTTGGAGAGTACATCTTAAAATTAATCATGAAACATGGATGGCCTTCATCTCATAAAAATTGGGCAAGTTACGGTACTTGGAAGTTGACCTCCTAACCAGGGCACATACAAAATGAGCTATAATCCTTCACCATAAAAAATGACTTTCCAAGACAAACCAGCTTTTAATGTCAACATTAATGTTTTTGGAATGTCATAAGGTCCACCCTGAATAACTTATCTATGACCTTCAAATGGAAAAAGTTCCTTCATAAAAGTCGTATCTCTTTCACCCGTCATCAATTTGTCACACATTTGACCTCATTTGGATTTGGCATGATGGAGTTATGCATTTTAGAAGTTGAGGAAAATTGCTTGTTCAATGGTAATGCCCCAAAATGACCTATAATGTTTCCTCTTGGCACATGCCCTTGCAAGTTGAATTTTACATTTCTCAAAGAATCAAAGTTGGAGAGTACATCTTAAAATTAATCATGAAACATGGATGGCCTTCATCTCATAAAAATTGGGCAAGTTACGGTACTTGGAAATTGACCTCCTAACCAGGGCACATGCAAAATGAGTTATAATCCTTCACCATAAAAAATGACTTTCCAAGACAAACCAGCTTTAATGTCAACATTAATGTTTTTTGGAATGTCATAAGGTCCACCCTGAATAACTTTATCTATGAGCTTCAATGGAAAAAGTTCCTTCATCAAAGTTGTATCTCTTTCAACCATCATCAATTTGTCACAAATTTGACCTCATTTGGATTTGGCATGATGGAGTTATGCATTTTAGAAGTTGAGGAAAATTGCTTGTTCAATGGTAATGCCCCAAAATGACCTATAATGTTTCCTCTTGGCACATGCCCTTGCAAGTTGAATTTTACATTTCTCAAAGAATCAAAGTTGGAGAGTACATCTTAAAATTAATCATGAAACATGGATGGCCTTCATCTCATAAAAATTGGGCAAGTTACGGTACTTGGAAGTTGACCTCCTAACCAGGGCACATACAAAATGAGCTATAATCCTTCACCATAAAAAATGACTTTCCAAGACAAACCAGCTTTTAATGTCAACATTAATGTTTTTTGGAATGT
>NW_026112950.1:0-51372 GCF_024323335.1 Lathyrus oleraceus
GACCATTATGGATTACATGATAACTAAGTAGGCTCGAGTCAGTCTCCCTTCTAGTTGGTCATTTCCCAGTCTCTGTTAGGTTAGAAGTTCTTCCCCTGTGAAGGGAACTATGTTGCCCCTGATCCTCATACCAGATGAGGTACTAGGCAGGAGATCGTGCGAGATCTCTCCGGGCACCCCTTTTCCTTTTTTGTGTGTGTTTTTGCTTGACAGCTAGCAGGCTCGAGTACCAGACTCCCTGTTAGCTTGTTTGTTCAACTTTTTTTGTGCTTTTGACGACTCACAGCTTCCGGTTAACTCTTGTTTGCTTGGAGTTCGATTGTAAGTCCAACGATTGGCATTCGGTTTTCCTTGTTTGTGTTGTTGTTTGGAGTCGACATAAGTCCATGATTGGCAGTCTGTTTCCGTTTGTGTTTTGCTTTGATGTCTCAGCGTCTGTGCGTGTGTTTTTGTTTCGGCGTGCGTGAGCTGAACTACGGTAGCTCTGATTCTCATTCCAGATGAATACGTAGGCATAGGATTGATATCCCTAGCGAGCCCATTCCCTTTCCCCGAACTACGTCGACTCTGATGTTTGTTTTGACAAACTACGTAGGCCCAGGATGCGACATCCCTGCCAAGTCCGCTTCCGGTCTTCTTCCATCTGTGTTTATTCCAGTGTGTGTTCATTCTTTTGAGCAGTGTTTAGCACCTTTCTCTATTCTTTTGAGCGTGGATCCCGTCGAGTACGACGGAATGCGTAGGGTTCTAATACCTTCCCTTCGCATAACCGACTCCCGATCCCATTTCTCTTTGGTCTCGCGAGACCATGTCTTTTCCAGGTTTACTTCGAGCGTTTCTTTCCCTCTTTTGGGATAAATACATACGGTGGCGGCTCTGTTTGTTTTTGTTTTTTCCCGCCGGTTGATTTTTCGCGGGGCGACAGACGCGACTTGTGATATTGTGTTGGAACGTGGTTAGCTTCTCATATGGTTTCCTACACGCCTCTTTAAGGCCATATATGGATTTAATAAGCTCTCTCACTTTGTTAGGTCTAGACGAGATAGCCACATGGGTTATTTCCATATAAACAACTTCTTGAAGGTTTCCATCTATGAATGTACTTTTTACATCAAGTTTATGTATATTCCAATTGTGCTTTGAGAGTTAGTGTGACTACTAGAATCACACTGGTCATTTTGGATGGAGGGGAGTATGTATCATAGAAATCTAGTCCCTATATTATGTTATACACTTTTGCCACAATATGGCCATAAATTGTTCAATATACCATCTCTGTCATGCCTTCTTTTTATGTCCGTTTGCATCCTAATGGTTTTACATGAGGAGGGAGGTCAACTACATTTCATATTCCAGTCCTCTCTAGGGCACCCAACTCGACTTGTTTGGTTTTGTTCGAAGTGTCGCACTTATAGCCTCGGCATAAGACTTAGGTTCAGTTTGAACATTAATAGACAAGACAAAATGACAAAGAGATGAGGGGCATATAAGATAAAAACATTGAGACGAGATAATATAAGTTAAAAAAACATCACATTTGAAAATAATATATTATGCTTTTGAGACTAGTAATGACAATTTAAAATTAAAATAGAGCTCAGGGAGTTTACACTTTATCCAAATGAGGATGACTGGTAGACAATGAATTTGTTCATCATAACATACTTGTACCACCGGAATGAACCCGGCTGTAGTGCATACTATTCAACCACTAGCCCCTGGTGCTTATTGGGAGCACTTGCAAAAGATACTACACATGTAGCTATGCAAGTCTATACTATATAATATAACTAATCAATAGTATTTTATATTGCATATGAGTTATGTTGTTATTATTATTATCAACATCATCAAATTTCACTTTACTCTTTCAAAACATGCAGGGTTTAATTTAGTCCCTGAAAAAAAGAACAACAACTTCGAGTCGTTGAGAAGAAAAAGTAAGTTACAGTTTTCAAAATCATGTTTAAATTCTAGAACATTAAAACATTATAAGAATTTTGGAACCTATGATTTTCGCATGATAAACACATTAATAGACATAGCTTCATCTATGATGATGCGATGGATCGTAGAAATCACGTGACAAGTAACAAAAAAAAGCAGAATACTTTTGCGTCTCTATCTATCTTTTCCCTTTCATTCCTTGTCACGACTCGTTCTTTAAGGTAATTAGAATGAGAAACTTTATTGTAAATTAACTTTCACTCTTTCACTTGGATAGTTGAAGTGATATACTGTAAGATGTTTATTGGTTCTCAAATATATTAGATCTCTACAATGGAAGAAGAACTGTCCAAAACTTTATATTCTAGAATAAATGTATCGATCCCATTCTACGGTTGTGAAACCAATGGTATGTAGCGGTGACTTTCTAGGCAAAAACAGACAATTGCTTGGGCATTGTTTGAGATGCTTGATTACTCGAGTTGCAACATGGAAGTGAATGAGACCAGTCTTGTAAAGAAACTTGATGGGTTATTGAACGATGTATGGGATGATAGGTTTTGTTTTGGTATTCTACAATAATGCGTCTATGTTTCTTTAATTTGTACAAATGTCTGGCAATAGAGCCTCACAGTCCCGCAGAAATTTTAGAGAGTTATCAGATGGTGTTGATACAGGTTTGGAGCCTAGAAAGAAGTTGTCACAAATGAGATCATGCAAGTATATTATTTGACAAATCTAAATTCCTTTGATAGAACGGGAGAATTCAAAGCCAAGAAAGTATTTAAGTTGACCTAATTTTTGATCTTGAAGGATTCCTGGAGAACTACTTTGAGGGTGCTAAATTTAGAAAGTGAATTATCGGCTTGTATCGCATCATACCAATATACTATCAATAATGTGAATGACTAAGGCGAGATTCAGACGCGGCTTGGTGATATTGTGTTGGAACGTGGTTAGCTTCTCATATGTTTTCCTACACGCCTCTTTAAGGCCATATATGGATTTAATAAGCTCTCTCACTTTGTTAGGTCTAGACGAGATAGCCACATGGGTTATTTCCATATAAACAACTTCTTGAAGGTTTCCATCTATGAATGTACTTTTTACATCAAGTTTATGTATATTCCAATTGTGCTTTGAGAGTTAGTGTGACTACTAGAATCACACTGGTCATTTTGGATGGAGGGGAGTATGTATCATAGAAATCTAGTCCCTATATTATGTTATACACTTTTGCCACAATATGGCCTTAAATTGTTCAATATACCATCTCTGTCATGCCTGCTTTTTTATGTCCGTTTGCATCCTAATGGTTTTACATGAGGAGGGAGGTCAACTAGTTTTCATATTCCAGTCCTCTCTAGGGCACCCAACTCGACTTGTTTGGTTTTGTTCGAAGTGTCGCACTTATAGCCTCGGCATAAGACTTAGGTTCAGTTTGAACATTAATAGCCAAGACAAAATGACAAAGAGATGAGGGGCATATAAGATAAAAACATTGAGACGAGATAATATAATTTAAAAAAACATCACATCAAAGTATAAAATTAAATCTATAGTAGATAGTGGGTAATGCTTAAATTAAATGTTCATAAACCCAATATACAATGCATAATAATTAAAATGGTCGTGATTTAAACAAACTCATTCAAAAACAAACCAAAAAAGAAAAATTTAATTCAAACTATGGTGAAAATAATATTATGCTTTTGAGACTGGTAAATGACAATTTAAAATTAAAATAGAGCTCAGGGAGTTTACACTTCATCCAAATGAAGGATGACTGGTGAGGTTACCAAACATCACTAATTTGTTCATCATAGCTCTACTTGTGCACCAGCCGGGAATCGAACCGGGTCTGTACCGTGGCAGGGTACTATTCTACCACTAGACCACTGGTGCTTATTGGGAGCACTTGCAAAAGATACTACACATGTAACTATGCAAGTCTATACTATATAATATAACTAATCAATAGTATTTTATATTGCATATGAGTTATGTTGTTATTATTATTATCAACATAATCAAATTTCACTTTACTCTTTCAAAACATGCAAGGTTTAATTTAGTCCCTGAAAAAAAGAACAACAACTTCGAGTCGTTGAGAAGAAAAAGTAAGTTACAGTTTTCAAAATCATGTTTAAATTCTAGAACATTAAAACATTATAAGAATTTTGGAACCTATGATTTTCGCATGATAAACACATTAATAGACATAGCTTCATCTATGATGATGCGATGGATCGTAGAAATATACTTTTGCGTCTCTATCTATCTTTTTCCCTTTCATTCCTTGTCACGACTCGTTCTTTAAGGTAATTAGAATGAGAAACTTTATTGTAAATTAACTTTCACTCTTTCACTTGGATAGTTGAAGTGAATGTGCTCTATATTCTGCCTCATAATATGATATGCTTCACTCCTTTCTTTGACTGCGCCGTTTATCCTCCGCACTTCCTTCCTCTCTTTTTTTCTCTTCTTGTATACTGTAAGATGTTTATTGGTTCTCAAAGATATTAGATCTCTACAATGGAAGAAGAATTGTCCAAAACTTAATATTATAGAATAAATGTATCGATCCCATTCTACGGTTGTGAAACCAATGGTTTGTAGCGGTGACTTTCTAGGTAAAAACAGACAATTGCTTGGGCATTGTTTGAGATACTTGATTACTCGAGTTGCAACATGGAAGTGAATGAGACCAGTCTTGTAAAGAAACTTGATGGGTTATTGAACGATGTATGGGATGATAGGTTTTGTTTTGGTATTCTACAATAATGCGTCTATGTTTCTTTAATTTGTACAAATGTCTGGCAATAGAGCCTCACAGTCCCGCAGAAATTTTAGAGAGTTATCAGATGGTGTTGATACAGGTTTGGAGCCTAGAAAGAAGTTGTCACAAATGAGATCATGCAAGTATATTATTTGACAAATCTAAATTCCTTTGATAGAACGGGAGAATTCAAAGCCAAGAAAGTATTTAAGTTGACCTAATTTTTTGATCTTGAAGGATTCCTGGAGAACTACTTTGAGGGTGCTAAATTTAGAAAGTGAATTATCGGCTTGTATCGCATCATACCAATATACTATCAATAATGTGAATGACTAAGGCGAGATTCAGACGCGGCTTGGTGATATTGTGTTGGAACGTGGTTAGCTTCTCATATGTTTTCCTACACGCCTCTTTAAGGCCATATATGGATTTAATAAGCTCTCTCACTTTGTTAGGTCTAGACGAGATAGCCACATGGGTTATTTCCATATAAACAACTTCTTGAAGGTTTCCATCTATGAATGTACTTTTTACATCAAGTTTATGTATATTCCAATTGTGCTTTGAGAGTTAGTGTGACTACTAGAATCACACTGGTCATTTTGGATGGAGGGGAGTATGTATCATAGAAATCTAGTCCCTATATTATGTTATACACTTTTGCCACAATATGGCCTTAAATTGTTCAATATACCATCTCTGTCATGCCTGCTTTTTTATGTCCGTTTGCATCCTAATGGTTTTACATGAGGAGGGAGGTCAACTAGTTTTCATATTCCAGTCCTCTCTAGGGCACCCAACTCGACTTGTTTGGTTTTGTTCGAAGTGTCACACTTATAGCCTCGGCATAAGACTTAGGTTCAGTTTGAACATTAATAGACAAGACAAAATGACAAAGAGATGAGGGGCATATAAGATAAAAACATTGAGACGAGATAATATAATTTAAAAAAACATCACATCAAAGTATAAAATTAAATCTATAGTAGATAGTGGGTAATGCTTAAATTAAATGTTCATAAACCCTATATACAATGCATAATAATTAAAATGGTCGTGGTTTAAACAAACTAATTCAAAAACAAACAAAAAAAGAAAAATTTAATTCAAACTATGGTGAAAATAATATTATGCTTTTGAGACTGGTAAATGACAATTTAAAATTAAAATAGAGCTCAGGGAGTTTACACTTCATCCAAATGAAGGATGACTGGTGAGGTTACCAAACATCACTAATTTGTACCCGGGTCTGTACCGTGGCAGGGTACTATTCTACCACTAGACCACTGGTGCTTATTGGGAGCACTTGCAAAAGATACTACACATGTAACTATGCAAGTCTATACTATATAATATAACTAATCAATAGTATTTTATATTGCATATGAGTTATGTTGTTATTATTATTATCAACATAATCAAATTTCACTTTACTCTTTCAAAACATGCAAGGTTTAATTTAGTCCCTGAAAAAAAGAACAACAACTTCGAGTCGTTGAGAAGAAAAAGTAAGTTACAGTTTTCAAAATCATGTTTAAATTCTAGAACATTAAAACATTATAAGAATTTTGGAACCTATGATTTTCGCATGATAAACACATTAATAGACATAGCTTCATCTATGATGATGCGATGGATCGTAGAAATATACTTTTGCGTCTCTATCTATCTTTTTCCCTTTCATTCCTTGTCACGACTCGTTCTTTAAGGTAATTAGAATGAGAAACTTTATTGTAAATTAACTTTCACTCTTTCACTTGGATAGTTGAAGTGAACGTGCTTTATATTCTGCCTCGTAATATGATATGTATACTGTGAGATGTTTATTGGTTCTCAAATATATTAGATCTCTACAATGGAAGAAGAACTGTCCAAAACTTTATATTCTAGAATAAATGTATCGATCCCATTCTACGGTTGTGAAACCAATGGGTTGTAGCGGTGACTTTCTAGGTAAAAACAGACAATTGCTTGGGCATTGTTTGAGATACTTGATTACTCGAGTTGCAACATGGAAGTGAATGAGACCAGTCTTGTAAAGAAACTTGATGGGTTATTGAACGATGTATGGGATGATAGGTTTTGTTTTGGTATTCTACAATAATGCGTCTATGTTTCTTTAATTTGTACAAATGTCTGGCAATAGAGCCTCACAGTCCCGCAGAAATTTTAGAGAGTTATCAGATGGTGTTGATACAGGTTTGGAGCCTAGAAAGAAGTTGTCACAAATGAGATCATGCAAGTATATTATTTGACAAATCTAAATTCCTTTGATAGAACGGGAGAATTCAAAGCCAAGAAAGTATTTAAGTTGACCTAATTTTTTGATCTTGAAGGATTCCTGGAGAACTACTTTGAGGGTGCTAAATTTAGAAAGTGAATTATCGGCTTGTATCGCATCATACCAATATACTATCAATAATGTGAATGACTAAGGCGAGATTCAGACGCGGCTTGGTGATATTGTGTTGGAACGTGGTTAGCTTCTCATATGTTTTCCTACACGCCTCTTTAAGGCCATATATGGATTTAATAAGCTCTCTCACTTTGTTAGGTCTAGACGAGATAGCCACATGGGTTATTTCCATATAAACAACTTCTTGAAGGTTTCCATCTATGAATGTACTTTTTACATCAAGTTTATGTATATTCCAATTGTGCTTTGAGAGTTAGTGTGACTACTAGAATCACACTGGTCATTTTGGATGGAGGGGAGTATGTATCATAGAAATCTAGTCCCTATATTATGTTATACACTTTTGCCACAATATGGCCTTAAATTGTTCAATATACCATCTCTGTCATGCCTGCTTTTTTATGTCCGTTTGCATCCTAATGGTTTTACATGAGGAGGGAGGTCAACTAGTTTTCATATTCCAGTCCTCTCTAGGGCACCCAACTCGACTTGTTTGGTTTTGTTCGAAGTGTCGCACTTATAGCCTCGGCATAAGACTTAGGTTCAGTTTGAACATTAATAGCCAAGACAAAATGACAAAGAGATGAGGGGCATATAAGATAAAAACATTGAGACGAGATAATATAATTTTAAAAAACATCACATCAAAGTATAAAATTAAATGTATAGTAGATAGTGGGTAATGCTTAAATTAAATGTTCATAAACCCTATATACAATGCATAATAATTAAAATGGTCGTGATTTAAACAAACTAATTCAAAAACAAAAAAAAAAGAAAAATTTAATTCAAACTATGGTGAAAATAATATTATGCTTTTGAGACTGGTAAATGACAATTTAAAATTAAAATATAGGATTTAAACTCAAACAAAGGTTTACACTTCATCCAAATGAAGGATGACTGGTGAGGTTACCAAACATCACTAATTTGTTCATCATAGCTCTACTTGTGCACCAGCAGGAATCGAACCCGGGTCTGTACCGTGGCAGGGTACTATTCTACCACTAGACCACTGGTGCTTATTGGGAGCACTTGCAAAAGATACTACACATGTAACTATGCAAGTCTATACTATATAATATAACTAATCAATAGTATTTTATATTGCATATGAGTTATGTTGTTATTATTATTATCAAAAAAATTAAAAAATAAAAAAAAAAAACATAAAAAAAAAAAAAAAAATACAAAAAAAACACAAAAAAAAAAAAAGAAAAAAAAAACAAAAAAAAAAAAAAAAAGAAACAAAAAAAAAAAAATTAAAAAAAAATAACAAAAAAAAAAAAAAAAAAAAAACCCACCCAAAAAAAAAAAACAATAGAAACAAATAAAAAAAAAAAACAAAAAAAAAAAAAAAAAAAAAAAAAACAAAAAAAAACAAAAAACACAAAAAAAAAAGAAAAAAAAAAAAAAAAAAAAAAAAAAAAAAAAAAAATAAACAAAAAAAAAAAAAAAAAAAAAAAAACATAATCAAATTTCACTTTACTCTTTCAAAACATGCAAGGTTTAATTTAGTCCCTGAAAAAAAGAACAACAACTTCGAGTCGTTGAGAAGAAAAAGTAAGTTACAGTTTTCAAAATCATGTTTAAATTCTAGAACATTAAAACATTATAAGAATTTTGGAACCTATGATTTTCGCATGATAAACACATTAATAGACATAGCTTCATCTATGATGATGCGATGGATCGTAGAAATATACTTTTGCGTCTCTATCTATCTTTTTCCCTTTCATTCCTTGTCACGACTCGTTCTTTAAGGTAATTAGAATGAGAAACTTTATTGTAAATTAACTTTCACTCTTTCACTTGGATAGTTGAAGTGAATGTGCTCTATATTCTGCCTCATAATATGATATGTATACTGTAAGATGTTTATTTGTTCTCAAAGATATTAGATCTCTACAATGGAAGAAGAATTGTCCAAAACTTAATATTATAGAATAAATGTATCGATCCCATTCTACGGTTGTGAAACCAATGGGTTGTAGCGGTGACTTTCTAGGTAAAAACAGACAATTGCTTGGGCATTGTTTGAGATACTTGATTACTCGAGTTGCAACATGGAAGTGAATGAGACCAGTCTTGTAAAGAAACTTGATGGGTTATTGAACGATGTATGGGATGATAGGTTTTGTTTTGGTATTCTACAATAATGCGTCTATGTTTCTTTAATTTGTACAAATGTCTGGCAATAGAGCCTCACAGTCCCGCAGAAATTTTAGAGAGTTATCAGATGGTGTTGATACAGGTTTGGAGCCTAGAAAGAAGTTGTCACAAATGAGATCATGCAAGTATATTATTTGACAAATCTAAATTCCTTTGATAGAACGGGAGAATTCAAAGCCAAGAAAGTATTTAAGTTGACCTAATTTTTTGATCTTGAAGGATTCCTGGAGAACTACTTTGAGGGTGCTAAATTTAGAAAGTGAATTATCGGCTTGTATCGCATCATACCAATATACTATCAATAATGTGAATGACTAAGGCGAGATTCAGACGCGGCTTGGTGATATTGTGTTGGAACGTGGTTAGCTTCTCATATGTTTTCCTACACGCCTCTTTAAGGCCATATATGGATTTAATAAGCTCTCTCACTTTGTTAGGTCTAGACGAGATAGCCACATGGGTTATTTCCATATAAACAACTTCTTGAAGGTTTCCATCTATGAATGTACTTTTTACATCAAGTTTATGTATATTCCAATTGTGCTTTGAGAGTTAGTGTGACTACTAGAATCACACTGGTCATTTTGGATGGAGGGGAGTATGTATCATAGAAATCTAGTCCCTATATTATGTTATACACTTTTGCCACAATATGGCCTTAAACTATGGTGAAAATAATATTATGCTTTTGAGACTGGTAACTATGTGAAAATATATTATGCTTTGAGACTGTAATGACAATTTAAAATTAAAATAGAGCTCAGGGAGTTTACACTTCATCCAAATGAAGGATGACTGGTGAGGTTACCAAACATCACTAATTTGTTCATCATAGCTCTACTTGTGCACCAGCCGGGAATCGAACCCGGGTCTGTACCGTGGCAGGGTACTATTCTACCACTAGACCACTGGTGCTTATTGGGAGCACTTGCAAAAGATACTACACATGTAACTATGCAAGTCTATACTATATAATATAACTAATCAATAGTATTTTATATTGCATATGAGTTATGTTGTTATTATTATTATCAACATAATCAAATTTCACTTTACTCTTTCAAAACATGCAAGGTTTAATTTAGTCCCTGAAAAAAAGAACAACAACTTCGAGTCGTTGAGAAGAAAAAGTAAGTTACAGTTTTCAAAATCATGTTTAAATTCTAGAACATTAAAACATTATAAGAATTTTGGAACCTATGATTTTCGCATGATAAACACATTAATAGACATAGCTTCATCTATGATGATGCGATGGATCGTAGAAATATACTTTTGCGTCTCTATCTATCTTTTTCCCTTTCATTCCTTGTCACGACTCGTTCTTTAAGGTAATTAGAATGAGAAACTTTATTGTAAATTAACTTTCACTCTTTCACTTGGATAGTTGAAGTGAATGTGCTCTATATTCTGCCTCATAATATGATATGTATACTGTAAGATGTTTATTTGTTCTCAAAGATATTAGATCTCTACAATGGAAGAAGAATTGTCCAAAACTTAATATTATAGAATAAATGTATCGATCCCATTCTACGGTTGTGAAACCAATGGGTTGTAGCGGTGACTTTCTAGGTAAAAACAGACAATTGCTTGGGCATTGTTTGAGATACTTGATTACTCGAGTTGCAACATGGAAGTGAATGAGACCAGTCTTGTAAAGAAACTTGATGGGTTATTGAACGATGTATGGGATGATAGGTTTTGTTTTGGTATTCTACAATAATGCGTCTATGTTTCTTTAATTTGTACAAATGTCTGGCAATAGAGCCTCACAGTCCCGCAGAAATTTTAGAGAGTTATCAGATGGTGTTGATACAGGTTTGGAGCCTAGAAAGAAGTTGTCACAAATGAGATCATGCAAGTATATTATTTGACAAATCTAAATTCCTTTGATAGAACGGGAGAATTCAAAGCCAAGAAAGTATTTAAGTTGACCTAATTTTTTGATCTTGAAGGATTCCTGGAGAACTACTTTGAGGGTGCTAAATTTAGAAAGTGAATTATCGGCTTGTATCGCATCATACCAATATACTATCAATAATGTGAATGACTAAGGCGAGATTCAGACGCGGCTTGGTGATATTGTGTTGGAACGTGGTTAGCTTCTCATATGTTTTCCTACACGCCTCTTTAAGGCCATATATGGATTTAATAAGCTCTCTCACTTTGTTAGGTCTAGACGAGATAGCCACATGGGTTATTTCCATATAAACAACTTCTTGAAGGTTTCCATCTATGAATGTACTTTTTACATCAAGTTTATGTATATTCCAATTGTGCTTTGAGAGTTAGTGTGACTACTAGAATCACACTGGTCATTTTGGATGGAGGGGAGTATGTATCATAGAAATCTAGTCCCTATATTATGTTATACACTTTTGCCACAATATGGCCTTAAATTGTTCAATATACCATCTCTGTCATGCCTGCTTTTTTATGTCCGTTTGCATCCTAATGGTTTTACATGAGGAGGGAGGTCAACTAGTTTTCATATTCCAGTCCTCTCTAGGGCACCCAACTCGACTTGTTTGGTTTTGTTCGAAGTGTCACACTTATAGCCTCGGCATAAGACTTAGGTTCAGTTTGAACATTAATAGACAAGACAAAATGACAAAGAGATGAGGGGCATATAAGATAAAAACATTGAGACGAGATAATATAATTTAAAAAAACATCACATCAAAGTATAAAATTAAATCTATAGTAGATAGTGGGTAATGCTTAAATTAAATGTTCATAAACCCTATTATCATGTTTTATTATTACATCTTTTTCTTTCTTCCCCCCCGTCCCATACAATGCATAATAATTAAAATGGTCGTGGTTTAAACAAACTAATTCAAAAACAAACAAAAAAAGAAAAATTTAATTCAAACTATGGTGAAAATAATATTATGCTTTTGAGACTGGTAAATGACAATTTAAAATTAAAATAGAGCTCAGGGAGTTTACACTTCATCCAAACGAAGGATGACTGGTGAGGTTACCAAACATCACTAATTTGTTCATCATAGCTCTACTTGTGCACCAGCCGGGAATCGAACCCGGGTCTGTACCGTGGCAGGGTACTATTCTACCACTAGACCACTGGTGCTTATTGGGAGCACTTGCAAAAGATACTACACATGTAACTATGCAAGTCTATACTATATAATATAACTAATCAATAGTATTTTATATTGCATATGAGTTATGTTGTTATTATTATTATCAACATAATCAAATTTCACTTTACTCTTTCAAAACATGCAAGGTTTAATTTAGTCCCTGAAAAAAAGAACAACAACTTCGAGTCGTTGAGAAGAAAAAGTAAGTTACAGTTTTCAAAATCATGTTTAAATTCTAGAACATTAAAACATTATAAGAATTTTGGAACCTATGATTTTCGCATGATAAACACATTAATAGACATAGCTTCATCTATGATGATGCGATGGATCGTAGAAATATACTTTTGCGTCTCTATCTATCTTTTCCCTTTCATTCCTTGTCACGACTCGTTCTTTAAGGTAATTAGAATGAGAAACTTTATTGTAAATTAACTTTCACTCTTTCACTTGGATAGTTGAAGTGAATGTGCTCTATATTCTGCCTCATAATATGATATGTATACTGTAAGATGTTTATTTGTTCTCAAAGATATTAGATCTCTACAATGGAAGAAGAATTGTCCAAAACTTAATATTATAGAATAAATGTATCGATCCCATTCTACGGTTGTGAAACCAATGGGTTGTAGCGGTGACTTTCTAGGTAAAAACAGACAATTGCTTGGGCATTGTTTGAGATACTTGATTACTCGAGTTGCAACATGGAAGTGAATGAGACCAGTCTTGTAAAGAAACTTGATGGGTTATTGAACGATGTATGGGATGATAGGTTTTGTTTTGGTATTCTACAATAATGCGTCTATGTTTCTTTAATTTGTACAAATGTCTGGCAATAGAGCCTCACAGTCCCGCAGAAATTTTAGAGAGTTATCAGATGGTGTTGATACAGGTTTGGAGCCTAGAAAGAAGTTGTCACAAATGAGATCATGCAAGTATATTATTTGACAAATCTAAATTCCTTTGATAGAACGGGAGAATTCAAAGCCAAGAAAGTATTTAAGTTGACCTAATTTTTTGATCTTGAAGGATTCCTGGAGAACTACTTTGAGGGTGCTAAATTTAGAAAGTGAATTATCGGCTTGTATCGCATCATACCAATATACTATCAATAATGTGAATGACTAAGGCGAGATTCAGACGCGGCTTGGTGATATTGTGTTGGAACGTGGTTAGCTTCTCATATGTTTTCCTACACGCCTCTTTAAGGCCATATATGGATTTAATAAGCTCTCTCACTTTGTTAGGTCTAGACGAGATAGCCACATGGGTTATTTCCATATAAACAACTTCTTGAAGGTTTCCATCTATGAATGTACTTTTTACATCAAGTTTATGTATATTCCAATTGTGCTTTGAGAGTTAGTGTGACTACTAGAATCACACTGGTCATTTTGGATGGAGGGGAGTATGTATCATAGAAATCTAGTCCCTATATTATGTTATACACTTTTGCCACAATATGGCCTTAAATTGTTCAATATACCATCTCTGTCATGCCTGCTTTTTTATGTCCGTTTGCATCCTAATGGTTTTACATGAGGAGGGAGGTCAACTAGTTTTCATATTCCAGTCCTCTCTAGGGCACCCAACTCGACTTGTTTGGTTTTGTTCGAAGTGTCACACTTATAGCCTCGGCATAAGACTTAGGTTCAGTTTGAACATTAATAGACAAGACAAAATGACAAAGAGATGAGGGGCATATAAGATAAAAACATTGAGACGAGATAATATAATTTAAAAAAACATCACATCAAAGTATAAAATTAAATCTATAGTAGATAGTGGGTAATGCTTAAATTAAATGTTCATAAACCCTATATACAATGCATAATAATTAAAATGGTCGTGGTTTAAACAAACTAATTCAAAAACAAACAAAAAAAGAAAAATTTAATTCAAACTATGGTGAAAATAATATTATGCTTTTGAGACTGGTAAATGACAATTTAAAATTAAAATAGAGCTCAGGGAGTTTACACTTCATCCAAACGAAGGATGACTGGTGAGGTTACCAAACATCACTAAGTGTTCATCATAGCTCTACTTGTGCACCAGCCGGGAATCGAACCCGGGTCTGTACCGTGGCAGGGTACTATTCTACCACTAGACCACTGGTGCTTATTGGGAGCACTTGCAAAAGATACTACACATGTAACTATGCAAGTCTATACTATATAATATAACTAATCAATAGTATTTTATATTGCATATGAGTTATGTTGTTATTATTATTATCAACATAATCAAATTTCACTTTACTCTTTCAAAACATGCAAGGTTTAATTTAGTCCCTGAAAAAAAGAACAACAACTTCGAGTCGTTGAGAAGAAAAAGTAAGTTACAGTTTTCAAAATCATGTTTAAATTCTAGAACATTAAAACATTATAAGAATTTTGGAACCTATGATTTTCGCATGATAAACACATTAATAGACATAGCTTCATCTATGATGATGCGATGGATCGTAGAAATATACTTTTGCGTCTCTATCTATCTTTTCCCTTTCATTCCTTGTCACGACTCGTTCTTTAAGGTAATTAGAATGAGAAACTTTATTGTAAATTAACTTTCACTCTTTCACTTGGATAGTTGAAGTGAATGTGCTCTATATTCTGCCTCATAATATGATATGTATACTGTAAGATGTTTATTTGTTCTCAAAGATATTAGATCTCTACAATGGAAGAAGAATTGTCCAAAACTTAATATTATAGAATAAATGTATCGATCCCATTCTACGGTTGTGAAACCAATGGGTTGTAGCGGTGACTTTCTAGGTAAAAACAGACAATTGCTTGGGCATTGTTTGAGATACTTGATTACTCGAGTTGCAACATGGAAGTGAATGAGACCAGTCTTGTAAAGAAACTTGATGGGTTATTGAACGATGTATGGGATGATAGGTTTTGTTTTGGTATTCTACAATAATGCGTCTATGTTTCTTTAATTTGTACAAATGTCTGGCAATAGAGCCTCACAGTCCCGCAGAAATTTTAGAGAGTTATCAGATGGTGTTGATACAGGTTTGGAGCCTAGAAAGAAGTTGTCACAAATGAGATCATGCAAGTATATTATTTGACAAATCTAAATTCCTTTGATAGAACGGGAGAATTCAAAGCCAAGAAAGTATTTAAGTTGACCTAATTTTTTGATCTTGAAGGATTCCTGGAGAACTACTTTGAGGGTGCTAAATTTAGAAAGTGAATTATCGGCTTGTATCGCATCATACCAATATACTATCAATAATGTGAATGACTAAGGCGAGATTCAGACGCGGCTTGGTGATATTGTGTTGGAACGTGGTTAGCTTCTCATATGTTTTCCTACACGCCTCTTTAAGGCCATATATGGATTTAATAAGCTCTCTCACTTTGTTAGGTCTAGACGAGATAGCCACATGGGTTATTTCCATATAAACAACTTCTTGAAGGTTTCCATCTATGAATGTACTTTTTACATCAAGTTTATGTATATTCCAATTGTGCTTTGAGAGTTAGTGTGACTACTAGAATCACACTGGTCATTTTGGATGGAGGGGAGTATGTATCATAGAAATCTAGTCCCTATATTATGTTATACACTTTTGCCACAATATGGCCTTAAATTGTTCAATATACCATCTCTGTCATGCCTGCTTTTTTATGTCCGTTTGCATCCTAATGGTTTTACATGAGGAGGGAGGTCAACTAGTTTTCATATTCCAGTCCTCTCTAGGGCACCCAACTCGACTTGTTTGGTTTTGTTCGAAGTGTCACACTTATAGCCTCGGCATAAGACTTAGGTTCAGTTTGAACATTAATAGACAAGACAAAATGACAAAGAGATGAGGGGCATATAAGATAAAAACATTGAGACGAGATAATATAATTTAAAAAAACATCACATCAAAGTATAAAATTAAATCTATAGTAGATAGTGGGTAATGCTTAAATTAAATGTTCATAAACCCTATATACAATGCATAATAATTAAAATGGTCGTGGTTTAAACAAACTAATTCAAAAACAAACAAAAAAAGAAAAATTTAATTCAAACTATGGTGAAAATATGTACCGTGGCAGGGTACTATTCTACCACTAGACCACTGGTGCTTATTGGGAGCACTTGCAAAAGATACTACACATGTAACTATGCAAGTCTATACTATATAATATAACTAATCAATAGTATTTATATTGCATATGAGTTATGTTGTTATTATTATTATCAACATAATCAAATTTCACTTTACTCTTTCAAAACATGCAAGGTTTAATTTAGTCCCTGAAAAAAAGAACAACAACTTCGAGTCGTTGAGAAGAAAAAGTAAGTTACAGTTTTCAAAATCATGTTTAAATTCTAGAACATTAAAACATTATAAGAATTTTGGAACCTATGATTTTCGCATGATAAACACATTAATAGACATAGCTTCATCTATGATGATGCGATGGATCGTAGAAATATACTTTTGCGTCTCTATCTATCTTTTCCCTTTCATTCCTTGTCACGACTCGTTCTTTAAGGTAATTAGAATGAGAAACTTTATTGTAAATTAACTTTCACTCTTTCACTTGGATAGTTGAAGTGAATGTGCTCTATATTCTGCCTCATAATATGATATGTATACTGTAAGATGTTTATTTGTTCTCAAAGATATTAGATCTCTACAATGGAAGAAGAATTGTCCAAAACTTAATATTATAGAATAAATGTATCGATCCCATTCTACGGTTGTGAAACCAATGGGTTGTAGCGGTGACTTTCTAGGTAAAAACAGACAATTGCTTGGGCATTGTTTGAGATACTTGATTACTCGAGTTGCAACATGGAAGTGAATGAGACCAGTCTTGTAAAGAAACTTGATGGGTTATTGAACGATGTATGGGATGATAGGTTTTGTTTTGGTATTCTACAATAATGCGTCTATGTTTCTTTAATTTGTACAAATGTCTGGCAATAGAGCCTCACAGTCCCGCAGAAATTTTAGAGAGTTATCAGATGGTGTTGATACAGGTTTGGAGCCTAGAAAGAAGTTGTCACAAATGAGATCATGCAAGTATATTATTTGACAAATCTAAATTCCTTTGATAGAACGGGAGAATTCAAAGCCAAGAAAGTATTTAAGTTGACCTAATTTTTTGATCTTGAAGGATTCCTGGAGAACTACTTTGAGGGTGCTAAATTTAGAAAGTGAATTATCGGCTTGTATCGCATCATACCAATATACTATCAATAATGTGAATGACTAAGGCGAGATTCAGACGCGGCTTGGTGATATTGTGTTGGAACGTGGTTAGGGATCAATATGTGTTCCTACACGCCCTCTTTAAGGCCATATAGGGTGAATAGCTCTCTTCTCACTTTTGTTAAAGGTTCTATACGAGGACTAGCCAACGTGGCAAAGAAGCGAAAAAAAGTATTTTAAGTTGGGACCTTTAATTTTTTTTATCTTGGACGGATTTCCTGGGGAAGCAAACTACTTTGAGGTTCGTTAAATTTAGAAAGTGACTTATTCGGGGCTTTGCATCGCATCATACCAATCTACTATTCAAAATAAATGGTGAAATGACTTAAGGGCGGGAGAATTTCAGGACGCGGCTTGGGTTGATTATTGTGGGTGGAAACGTGCGTTGGTTGTGGAGGGAGCTTCTCATATGTTTTCCTACACGCCTCTTTAAGGCCATATATGGATTTAATAAGCTCTCTCACTTTGTTAGGTCTAGACGAGATAGCCACATGGGTTATTTCCATATAAACAACTTCTTGAAGGTTTCCATCTATGAATGTACTTTTTACATCAAGTTTATGTATATTCCAATTGTGCTTTGAGAGTTAGTGTGACTACTAGAATCACACTGGTCATTTTGGATGGAGGGGAGTATGTATCATAGAAATCTAGTCCCTATATTATGTTATACACTTTTGCCACAATATGGCCTTAAATTGTTCAATATACCATCTCTGTCATGCCTGCTTTTTTATGTCCGTTTGCATCCTAATGGTTTTACATGAGGAGGGAGGTCAACTAGTTTTCATATTCCAGTCCTCTCTAGGGCACCCAACTCGACTTGTTTGGTTTTGTTCGAAGTGTCACACTTATAGCCTCGGCATAAGACTTAGGTTCAGTTTGAACATTAATAGACAAGACAAAATGACAAAGAGATGAGGGGCATATAAGATAAAAACATTGAGACGAGATAATATAATTTAAAAAAACATCACATCAAAGTATAAAATTAAATCTATAGTAGATAGTGGGTAATGCTTAAATTAAATGTTCATAAACCCTATATACAATGCATAATAATTAAAATGGTCGTGGTTTAAACAAACTAATTCAAAAACAAACAAAAAAAGAAAAATTTAATTCAAACTATGGTGAAAATAATATTATGCTTTTGAGACTGGTAAATGACAATTTAAAATTAAAATAGAGCTCAGGGAGTTTACACTTCATCCAAACGAAGGATGACTGGTGAGGTTACCAAACATCACTAATTTGTTCATCATAGCTCTACTTGTGCACCAGCCGGGAATCGAACCCGGGTCTGTACCGTGGCAGGGTACTATTCTACCACTAGACCACTGGTGCTTATTGGGAGCACTTGCAAAAGATACTACACATGTAACTATGCAAGTCTATACTATATAATATAACTAATCAATAGTATTTTATATTGCATATGAGTTATGTTGTTATTATTATTATCAACATAATCAAATTTCACTTTACTCTTTCAAAACATGCAAGGTTTAATTTAGTCCCTGAAAAAAAGAACAACAACTTCGAGTCGTTGAGAAGAAAAAGTAAGTTACAGTTTTCAAAATCATGTTTAAATTCTAGAACATTAAAACATTATAAGAATTTTGGAACCTATGATTTTCGCATGATAAACACATTAATAGACATAGCTTCATCTATGATGATGCGATGGATCGTAGAAATATACTTTTGCGTCTCTATCTATCTTTTTCCCTTTCATTCCTTGTCACGACTCGTTCTTTAAGGTAATTAGAATGAGAAACTTTATTGTAAATTAACTTTCACTCTTTCACTTGGATAGTTGAAGTGAATGTGCTCTATATTCTGCCTCATAATATGATATGTATACTGTAAGATGTTTATTTGTTCTCAAAGATATTAGATCTCTACAATGGAAGAAGAATTGTCCAAAACTTAATATTATAGAATAAATGTATCGATCCCATTCTACGGTTGTGAAACCAATGGGTTGTAGCGGTGACTTTCTAGGTAAAAACAGACAATTGCTTGGGCATTGTTTGAGATACTTGATTACTCGAGTTGCAACATGGAAGTGAATGAGACCAGTCTTGTAAAGAAACTTGATGGGTTATTGAACGATGTATGGGATGATAGGTTTTGTTTTGGTATTCTACAATAATGCGTCTATGTTTCTTTAATTTGTACAAATGTCTGGCAATAGAGCCTCACAGTCCCGCAGAAATTTTAGAGAGTTATCAGATGGTGTTGATACAGGTTTGGAGCCTAGAAAGAAGTTGTCACAAATGAGATCATGCAAGTATATTATTTGACAAATCTAAATTCCTTTGATAGAACGGGAGAATTCAAAGCCAAGAAAGTATTTAAGTTGACCTAATTTTTTGATCTTGAAGGATTCCTGGAGAACTACTTTGAGGGTGCTAAATTTAGAAAGTGAATTATCGGCTTGTATCGCATCATACCAATATACTATCAATAATGTGAATGACTAAGGCGAGATTCAGACGCGGCTTGGTGATATTGTGTTGGAACGTGGTTAGCTTCTCATATGTTTTCCTACACGCCTCTTTAAGGCCATATATGGATTTAATAAGCTCTCTCACTTTGTTAGGTCTAGACGAGATAGCCACATGGGTTATTTCCATATAAACAACTTCTTGAAGGTTTCCATCTATGAATGTACTTTTTACATCAAGTTTATGTATATTCCAATTGTGCTTTGAGAGTTAGTGTGACTACTAGAATCACACTGGTCATTTTGGATGGAGGGGAGTATGTATCATAGAAATCTAGTCCCTATATTATGTTATACACTTTTGCCACAATATGGCCTTAAATTGTTCAATATACCATCTCTGTCATGCCTGCTTTTTTATGTCCGTTTGCATCCTAATGGTTTTACATGAGGAGGGAGGTCAACTAGTTTTCATATTCCAGTGTTCGAAGTGTCACACTTATAGCCTCGGCATAAGACTTAGGTTCAGTTTGAACATTAATAGACAAGACAAAATGACAAAGAGATGAGGGGCATATAAGATAAAAACATTGAGACGAGATAATATAATTTAAAAAAACATCACATCAAAGTATAAAATTAAATCTATAGTAGATAGTGGGTAATGCTTAAATTAAATGTTCATAAACCCTATATACAATGCATAATAATTAAAATGGTCGTGGTTTAAACAAACTAATTCAAAAACAAACAAAAAAAGAAAAATTTAATTCAAACTATGGTGAAAATAATATTATGCTTTTGAGACTGGTAAATGACAATTTAAAATTAAAATAGAGCTCAGGGAGTTTACACTTCATCCAAACGAAGGATGACTGGTGAGGTTACCAAACATCACTAATTGTTCATCATAGCTCTACTTGTGCACCAGCCGGGAATCGATCTGTACCGTGGCAGGGTACTATTCTACCACTAGACCACTGGTGCTTATTGGGAGCACTTGCAAAAGATACTACACATGTAACTATGCAAGTCTATACTATATAATATAACTAATCAATAGTATTTTATATTGCATATGAGTTATGTTGTTATTATTATTATCAACATAATCAAATTTCACTTTACTCTTTCAAAACATGCAAGGTTTAATTTAGTCCCTGAAAAAAAGAACAACAACTTCGAGTCGTTGAGAAGAAAAAGTAAGTTACAGTTTTCAAAATCATGTTTAAATTCTAGAACATTAAAACATTATAAGAATTTTGGAACCTATGATTTTCGCATGATAAACACATTAATAGACATAGCTTCATCTATGATGATGCGATGGATCGTAGAAATATACTTTTGCGTCTCTATCTATCTTTTCCCTTTCATTCCTTGTCACGACTCGTTCTTTAAGGTAATTAGAATGAGAAACTTTATTGTAAATTAACTTTCACTCTTTCACTTGGATAGTTGAAGTGAATGTGCTCTATATTCTGCCTCATAATATGATATGTATACTGTAAGATGTTTATTTGTTCTCAAAGATATTAGATCTCTACAATGGAAGAAGAATTGTCCAAAACTTAATATTATAGAATAAATGTATCGATCCCATTCTACGGTTGTGAAACCAATGGGTTGTAGCGGTGACTTTCTAGGTAAAAACAGACAATTGCTTGGGCATTGTTTGAGATACTTGATTACTCGAGTTGCAACATGGAAGTGAATGAGACCAGTCTTGTAAAGAAACTTGATGGGTTATTGAACGATGTATGGGATGATAGGTTTTGTTTTGGTATTCTACAATAATGCGTCTATGTTTCTTTAATTTGTACAAATGTCTGGCAATAGAGCCTCACAGTCCCGCAGAAATTTTAGAGAGTTATCAGATGGTGTTGATACAGGTTTGGAGCCTAGAAAGAAGTTGTCACAAATGAGATCATGCAAGTATATTATTTGACAAATCTAAATTCCTTTGATAGAACGGGAGAATTCAAAGCCAAGAAAGTATTTAAGTTGACCTAGTTTTTTGATCTTGAAGGATTCCTGGAGAACTACTTTGAGGGTGCTAAATTTAGAAAGTGAATTATCGGCTTGTATCGCATCATACCAATATACTATCAATAATGTGAATGACTAAGGCGAGATTCAGACGCGGCTTGGTGATATTGTGTTGGAACGTGGTTAGCTTCTCATATGTTTTCCTACACGCCTCTTTAAGGCCATATATGGATTTAATAAGCTCTCTCACTTTGTTAGGTCTAGACGAGATAGCCACATGGGTTATTTCCATATAAACAACTTCTTGAAGGTTTCCATCTATGAATGTACTTTTTACATCAAGTTTATGTATATTCCAATTGTGCTTTGAGAGTTAGTGTGACTACTAGAATCACACTGGTCATTTTGGATGGAGGGGAGTATGTATCATAGAAATCTAGTCCCTATATTATGTTATACACTTTTGCCACAATATGGCCTTAAATTGTTCAATATACCATCTCTGTCATGCCTGCTTTTTTATGTCCGTTTGCATCCTAATGGTTTTACATGAGGAGGGAGGTCAACTAGTTTTCATATTCCAGTCCTCTCTAGGGCACCCAACTCGACTTGTTTGGTTTTGTTCGAAGTGTCACACTTATAGCCTCGGCATAAGACTTAGGTTCAGTTTGAACATTAATAGACAAGACAAAATGACAAAGAGATGAGGGGCATATAAGATAAAAACATTGAGACGAGATAATATAATTTAAAAAAACATCACATCAAAGTATAAAATTAAATCTATAGTAGATAGTGGGTAATGCTTAAATTAAATGTTCATAAACCCTATATACAATGCATAATAATTAAAATGGTCGTGGTTTAAACAAACTAATTCAAAAACAAACAAAAAAAGAAAAATTTAATTCAAACTATGGTGAAAATAATATTATGCTTTTGAGACTGGTAAATGACAATTTAAAATTAAAATAGAGCTCAGGGAGTTTACACTTCATCCAAACGAAGGATGACTGGTGAGGTTACCAAACATCACTAATTTGTTCATCATAGCTCTACTTGTGCACCAGCCGGGAATGGGTCTGTACCGTGGCAGGGTACTATTCTACCACTAGACCACTGGTGCTTATTGGGAGCACTTGCAAAAGATACTACACATGTAACTATGCAAGTCTATACTATATAATATAACTAATCAATAGTATTTTATATTGCATATGAGTTATGTTGTTATTATTATTATCAACATAATCAAATTTCACTTTACTCTTTCAAAACATGCAAGGTTTAATTTAGTCCCTGAAAAAAAGAACAACAACTTCGAGTCGTTGAGAAGAAAAAGTAAGTTACAGTTTTCAAAATCATGTTTAAATTCTAGAACATTAAAACATTATAAGAATTTTGGAACCTATGATTTTCGCATGATAAACACATTAATAGACATAGCTTCATCTATGATGATGCGATGGATCGTAGAAATATACTTTTGCGTCTCTATCTATCTTTTCCCCTTTCATTCCTTGTCACGACTCGTTCTTTAAGGTAATTAGAATGAGAAACTTTATTGTAAATTAACTTTCACTCTTTCACTTGGATAGTTGAAGTGAATGTGCTCTATATTCTGCCTCATAATATGATATGTATACTGTAAGATGTTTATTTGTTCTCAAAGATATTAGATCTCTACAATGGAAGAAGAATTGTCCAAAACTTTATATTCTAGAATAAATGTATCGATCCCATTCTACGGTTGTGAAACCAATGGTATGTAGCGGTGACTTTCTAGGCAAAAACAGACAATTGCTTGGGCATTGTTTGAGATGCTTGATTACTCGAGTTGCAACATGGAAGTGAATGAGACCAGTCTTGTAAAGAAACTTGATGGGTTATTGAACGATTTGAAACGCGGGAGGGAAGGGAGAGGGTTTATGAGGCAGAGGAGGAAGAGGTTGAGTGGGTAGGTATGGGATGATAGGTTTTGTTTTGGTATTCTACAATAATGCGTCTATGTTTCTTTAATTTGTACAAATGTCTGGCAATAGAGCCTCACAGTCCCGCAGAAATTTTTAGAGGAAGAAAATTAGAGGCCTCACAGTTCCGCCAGCGAAAATATTTTAGAGAGTTATCAGATGGTGTTGATACAGGTTTGGAGCCTAGAAAGAAGTTGTCACAAATGAGATCATGCAAGTATATTATTTGACAAATCTAAATTCCTTTGATAGAACGGGAGAATTCAAAGCCAAGAAAGTATTTAAGTTGACCTAATTTTTTGATCTTGAAGGATTCCTGGAGAACTACTTTGAGGGTGCTAAATTTAGAAAGTGAATTATCGGCTTGTATCGCATCATACCAATATACTATCAATAATGTGAATGACTAAGGCGAGATTCAGACGCGGCTTGGTGATATTGTGTTGGAACGTGGTTAGCTTCTCATATGTTTTCCTACACGCCTCTTTAAGGCCATATATGGATTTAATAAGCTCTCTCACTTTGTTAGGTCTAGACGAGATAGCCACATGGGTTATTTCCATATAAACAACTTCTTGAAGGTTTCCATCTATGAATGTACTTTTTACATCAAGTTTATGTATATTCCAATTGTGCTTTGAGAGTTAGTGTGACTACTAGAATCACACTGGTCATTTTGGATGGAGGGGAGTATGTATCATAGAAATCTAGTCCCTATATTATGTTATACACTTTTGCCACAATATGGCCTTAAATTGTTCAATATACCATCTCTGTCATGCCTGCTTTTTTATGTCCGTTTGCATCCTAATGGTTTTACATGAGGAGGGAGGTCAACTAGTTTTCATATTCCAGTCCTCTCTAGGGCACCCAACTCGACTTGTTTGGTTTTGTTCGAAGTGTCACACTTATAGCCTCGGCATAAGACTTAGGTTCAGTTTGAACATTAATAGACAAGACAAAATGACAAAGAGATGAGGGGCATATAAGATAAAAACATTGAGACGAGATAATATAATTTAAAAAAACATCACATCAAAGTATAAAATTAAATCTATAGTAGATAGTGGGTAATGCTTAAATTAAATGTTCATAAACCCTATATACAATGCATAATAATTAAAATGGTCGTGGTTTAAACAAACTAATTCAAAAACAAACAAAAAAAGAAAAATTTAATTCAAACTATGGTGAAAATAATATTATGCTTTTGAGACTGGTAAATGACAATTTAAAATTAAAATAGAGCTCAGGGAGTTTACACTTCATCCAAACGAAGGTTGACTGGTGAGGTTACCAAACATCTGTACCGTGGCAGGGTACTATTCAACCACTAGACCACTGGTGCTTATTGGGAGCACTTGCAAAAGATACTACACATGTAACTATGCAAGTCTATACTATATAATATAACTAATCAATAGTATTTTATATTGCATATGAGTTATGTTGTTATTATTATTATCAACATAATCAAATTTCACTTTACTCTTTCAAAACATGCAAGGTTTAATTTAGTCCCTGAAAAAAAGAACAACAACTTCGAGTCGTTGAGAAGAAAAAGTAAGTTACAGTTTTCAAAATCATGTTTAAATTCTAGAACATTAAAACATTATAAGAATTTTGGAACCTATGATTTTCGCATGATAAACACATTAATAGACATAGCTTCATCTATGATGATGCGATGGATCGTAGAAATATACTTTTGCGTCTCTATCTATCCTTTTCCCTTTCATTCCTTGTCACGACTCGTTCTTTAAGGTAATTAGAATGAGAAACTTTATTGTAAATTAACTTTCACTCTTTCACTTGGATAGTTGAAGTGAATGTGCTCTATATTCTGCCTCATAATATGATATGTATACTGTAAGATGTTTATTTGTTCTCAAAGATATTAGATCTCTACAATGGAAGAAGAATTGTCCAAAACTTAATATTATAGAATAAATGTATCGATCCCATTCTACGGTTGTGAAACCAATGGGTTGTAGCGGTGACTTTCTAGGTAAAAACAGACAATTGCTTGGGCATTGTTTGAGATACTTGATTACTCGAGTTGCAACATGGAAGTGAATGAGACCAGTCTTGTAAAGAAACTTGATGGGTTATTGAACGATGTATGGGATGATAGGTTTTGTTTTGGTATTCTACAATAATGCGTCTATGTTTCTTTAATTTGTACAAATGTCTGGCAATAGAGCCTCACAGTCCCGCAGAAATTTTAGAGAGTTATCAGATGGTGTTGATACAGGTTTGGATTGTGGATACAGGTTTGGTTAGGTTTTGGAGAAGAAGCCTATAAAGAAAGTTGTCAAGAGAAGCCTAGAAAGAAGTTGTCACAAATGAGATCATGCAAGTATATTATTTGACAAATCTAAATTCCTTTGATAGAACGGAGCAGGGAGGGACGAAGAGACAGAAGAGAGAAGAGAATTCAGAGGAGTTGGGTGAGAAGAGAGAGAAATGGAAGAGAATTCAAAGCCAAGAAAGAAAAAAAGAAAGTATTTAGAAAAGTAAAGGAAAGTATTTTAATATTATTTAAGTTGACCTAATTTTTTGATCTTGAAGGATTCCTGGAGAACTACTTTGAGGGTGCTAAATTTAGAAAGTGAATTATCGGCTTGTATCGCATCATACCAATATACTATCAATAATGTGAATGACTAAGGCGAGATTCATACGCGGCTTGGTGATATTGTGTTGGAACGTGGCGTTGGAACGTGGTTTTTGGTTTTTGTTTTCTTGTGTTTTAGCTTCTCATATGTTTTCCTACACGCCTCTTTAAGGCCATATATGGATTTAATAAGCTCTCTCACTTTGCTAGGTCTAGACGAGATAGCCACGTGGGTTATTTCCATATAAACAACTTCTTGAAGGTTTCCATCTATGAATGTACTTTTTACATCAAGTTTATGTATATTCCAATTGTGCTTTGAGAGTTAGTGTGACTACTAGAATCACACTGGTCATTTTGGATAGAGGGGAGTATGTATCATAGAAATCTAGTCCCTATATTATGTTATACACTTTTGCCACAATATGACCTTAAATGACAATTTAAAATTAAAATAGAGCACAAGGAGTTTACACTTCATCCAAACGAAGGATGACTGGTGAAGTTACCAAACATCACTAATTTGTTAATCATAGCTCTACTTGTGCACCAGCCGGGAATCGAACCCGATCTGTACCGTGGCAGGGTACTATTCAACCACTAGACCACCGGTGCTTATTGGGAGCACTTGCAAAAGATACTACACATGTAACTATGTAAGTCTATACTATATAATATAACTAATCAATAGTATTTTATATTGCATATGAGTTATGTTGTTATTATTATTATCAACATAATCAAATTTCACTTTACTCTTTCAAAACATGCAAGGTTTAATTTAGTCCCTGAAAAAAAGAACAACAACTTCGAGTCGTTGAGAAGAAAAAGTAAGTTACAGTTTTCAAAATCATGTTTAAATTCTAGAACATTAAAACATTATAAGAATTTTGGAACCTATGATTTTCGCATGATAAACACATTAATAGACATAGCTTCATCTATGATGATGCGATGGATCATAGAAATATACTTTTGCGTCTCTATCTATCCTTTTCCCTTTCATTCCTTGTCACGACTCGTTCTTTAAGGTAATTAGAATGTGAAACTTTATTGTAAATTAACTTTCACTCTTTCACTTGGATAGTTGAAGTGAATGTGCTCTATATTCTGCCTCATAATATGATATGTATACTGTAAGATGTTTATTTGTTCTCAAAGATATTAGATCTCTACAATGGAAGAAGAATTGTCCAAAACTTAATATTATAGAATAAATGTATCGATCCCATTCTACGGTTGTGAAACCAATGGGTTGTAGCGGTGACTTTCTAGGTAAAAACAGACAATTGCTTGGGCATTGTTTGAGATACTTGATTACTCGAGTTGCAACATGGAAGTGAATGAGACCAGTCTTGTAAAGAAACTTGATGGGTTATTGAACGATGTATGGGATGATAGGTTTTGTTTTGGTATTCTACAATAATGCGTCTATGTTTCTTTAATTTGTACAAATGTCTGGCAATAGAGCCTCACAGTCCCGCAGAAATTTTAGAGAGTTATCAGATGGTGTTGATACAGGTTTGGAGCCTAGAAAGAAGTTGTCACAAATGAGATCATGCAAGTATATTATTTGACAAATCTAAATTCCTTTGATAGAACGGGAGAATTCAAAGCCAAGAAAGTATTTAAGTTGACCTAATTTTTTGATCTTGAAGGATTCCTGGAGAACTACTTTGAGGGTGCTAAATTTAGAAAGTGAATTATCGGCTTGTATCGCATCATACCAATATACTATCAATAATGTGAATGACTAAGGCGAGATTCAGACGCGGCTTGGTGATATTGTGTTGGAACGTGGTTAGCTTCTCATATGTTTTCCTACACGCCTCTTTAAGGCCATATATGGATTTAATAAGCTCTCTCACTTTGTTAGGTCTAGACGAGATAGCCACATGGGTTATTTCCATATAAACAACTTCTTGAAGGTTTCCATCTATGAATGTACTTTTTACATCAAGTTTATGTATATTCCAATTGTGCTTTGAGAGTTAGTGTGACTACTAGAATCACACTGGTCATTTTGGATGGAGGGGAGTATGTATCATAGAAATCTAGTCCCTATATTATGTTATACACTTTTGCCACAATATGGCCTTAAATTGTTCAATATACCATCTCTGTCATGCCTGCTTTTTTATGTCCGTTTGCATCCTAATGGTTTTACATGAGGAGGGAGGTCAACTAGTTTTCATATTCCAGTCCTCTCTAGGGCACCCAACTCGACTTGTTTGGTTTTGTTCGAAGTGTCACACTTATAGCCTCGGCATAAGACTTAGGTTCAGTTTGAACATTAATAGACAAGACAAAATGACAAAGAGATGAGGGGCATATAAGATAAAAACATTGAGACGAGATAATATAATTTAAAAAAACATCACATCAAAGTATAAAATTAAATCTATAGTAGATAGTGGGTAATGCTTAAATTAAATGTTCATAAACCCTATATACAATGCATAATAATTAAAATGGTCGTGATTTAAACAAACTAATTCAAAAACAAACTAAAAAAGAAAAAATTAATTCAAACTATGGTGAAAATAATATTATGCTTTTGAGACTGGTAAATGACAATTTAAAATTAAAATATAGCTCAGGGAGTTTACCCTTCATCCAAACGAAGGATGACTGGTGAGGTTACCAAACATCTGTACCGTGGCAGGGTACTATTCAACCACTAGACCACTGGTGCTTATTGGGAGCACTTGCAAAAGATACTACACATGTAACTATGCAAGTCTATACTATATAATATAACTAATCAATAGTATTTTATATTGCATATGAGTTATGTTATTATTACTATTATCAACATAATAAAATTTCACTTTACTCTTTCAAAACATGCAAGGTTTAATTTAGTCCCTGAAAAAAAGAACAACAACTTCGAGTCGTTGAGAAGAAAAAGTAAGTTACAGTTTTCAAAATCATGTTTAAATTCTAGAACATTAAAACATTATAAGAATTTTGGAACCTATGATTTTCGCATGATAAACACATTAATAGACATAGCTTCATCTATGATGATGCGATGGATCGTAGAAATATACTTTTGCGTCTCTATCTATCTTTTTCCCTTTCATTCCTTGTCACGACTCGTTCTTTAAGGTAATTAGAATGAGAAACTTTATTGTAAATTAACTTTCACTCTTTCACTTGGATAGTTGAAGTGAATGTGCTCTATATTCTGCCTCATAATATGATATGTATACTGTAAGATGTTTATTTGTTCTCAAAGATATTAGATCTCTACAATGGAAGAAGAATTGTCCAAAACTTAATATTATAGAATAAATGTATCGATCCCATTCTACGGTTGTGAAACCAATGGGTTGTAGCGGTGACTTTCTAGGTAAAAACAGACAATTGCTTGGGCATTGTTTGAGATACTTGATTACTCGAGTTGCAACATGGAAGTGAATGAGACCAGTCTTGTAAAGAAACTTGATGGGTTATTGAACGATGTATGGGATGATAGGTTTTGTTTTGGTATTCTACAATAATGCGTCTATGTTTCTTTAATTTGTACAAATGTCTGGCAATAGAGCCTCACAGTCCCGCAGAAATTTTAGAGAGTTATCAGATGGTGTTGATACAGGTTTGGAGCCTAGAAAGAAGTTGTCACAAATGAGATCATGCAAGTATATTATTTGACAAATCTAAATTCCTTTGATAGAACGGGAGAATTCAAAGCCAAGAAAGTATTTAAGTTGACCTAGTTTTTTGATCTTGAAGGATTCCTGGAGAACTACTTTGAGGGTGCTAAATTTAGAAAGTGAATTATCGGCTTGTATCGCATCATACCAATATACTATCAATAATGTGAATGACTAAGGCGAGATTCAGACGCGGCTTGGTGATATTGTGTTGGAACGTGGTTAGCTTCTCATATGTTTTCCTACACGCCTCTTTAAGGCCATATATGGATTTAATAAGCTCTCTCACTTTGTTAGGTCTAGACGAGATAGCCACATGGGTTATTTCCATATAAACAACTTCTTGAAGGTTTCCATCTATGAATGTACTTTTTACATCAAGTTTATGTATATTCCAATTGTGCTTTGAGAGTTAGTGTGACTACTAGAATCACACTGGTCATTTTGGATGGAGGGGAGTATGTATCATAGAAATCTAGTCCCTATATTATGTTATACACTTTTGCCACAATATGGCCTTAAATTGTTCAATATACCATCTCTGTCATGCCTGCTTTTTTATGTCCGTTTGCATCCTAATGGTTTTACATGAGGAGGGAGGTCAACTAGTTTTCATATTCCAGTCCTCTCTAGGGCACCCAACTCGACTTGTTTGGTTTTGTTCGAAGTGTCACACTTATAGCCTCGACATAAGACTTAGGTTCAGTTTGAACATTAATAGACAAGACAAAATGACAAAGAGATGAGGGGCATATAAGATAAAAACATTTAGACGAGATAATATAATTTAAAAAAACATCACATCAAAGTATAAAATTAAATCTATAGTAGATAGTGGGTAATGCTTAAATTAAATGTTCATAAACCCTATATACAATGCATAATAATTAAAATGGTCGTGGTTTAAACAAACTAATTCAAAAACAAACAAAAAAGAAAAATTTAATTCAAACTATGGTGAAAATAATATTATGCTTTTGAGACTGGTAAATGACAATTTAAAATTAAAATAGAGCTCAGGGAGTTTACACTTCATCCAAACGAAGGTTGACTAGTGAGGTTACCAAACATCTGTACCGTGGCAGGGTACTATTCTACCACTAGACCACTGGTGCTTATTGGGAGCACTTGCAAAAGATACTACACATGTAACTATGCAAGTCTGTACTATATAATATAACTAATCAATAGTATTTTATATTGCATATGAGTTATGTTGTTATTATTATTATCAACATAATCAAATTTCACTTTACTCTTTCAAAACATGCAAGGTTTAATTTAGTCCCTGAAAAAAAGAACAACAACTTCGAGTCGTTGAGAAGAAAAAGTAAGTTACAGTTTTCAAAATCATGTTTAAATTCTAGAACATTAAAACATTATAAGAATTTTGGAACCTATGATTTTCGCATGATAAACACATTAATAGACATAGCTTCATCTATGATGATGCGATGGATCGTAGAAATATACTTTTGCGTCTCTATCTATCCTTTTCCCTTTCATTCCTTGTCACGACTCGTTCTTTAAGGTAATTAGAATGAGAAACTTTATTGTAAATTAACTATCACTCTTTCACTTGGATAGTTGAAGTGAATGTGCTCTATATTCTGCCTCATAATATGATATGTATACTGTAAGATGTTTATTTGTTCTCAAAGATATTAGATCTCTACAATGGAAGAAGAATTGTCCAAAACTTAATATTATAGAATAAATGTATCGATCCCATTCTACGGTTGCGAAACCAATGGGTTGTAGCGGTGACTTTCTAGGTAAAAACAGACAATTGCTTGGGCATTGTTTGAGATACTTGATTACTCGAGTTGCAACATGGAAGTGAATGAGACCAGTCTTGTAAAGAAACTTGATGGGTTATTGAACGATGTATGGGATGATAGGTTTTGTTTTGGTATTCTACAATAATGCGTCTATGTTTCTTTAATTTGTACAAATGTCTGGCAATAGAGCCTCACAGTCCCGCAGAAATTTTAGAGAGTTATCAGATGGTGTTGATACAGGTTTGGAGCCTAGAAAGAAGTTGTCACAAATGAGATCATGCAAGTATATTATTTGACAAATCTAAATTCCTTTGATAGAACGGGAGAATTCAAAGCCAAGAAAGTATTTAAGTTGACCTATTTTTTTGATCTTGAAGGATTCCTGGAGAACTACTTTGAGGGTGCTAAATTTAGAAAGTGAATTATCGGCTTGTATCACATCATACCAATATACTATCAATAATGTGAATGACTAAGGCGAGATTCAGACGCGGCTTGGTGATATTGTGTTGGAACGTGGTTAGCTTCTCATATGTTTTCCTACACGCCTCTTTAAGGCCATATATGGATTTAATAAGCTCTCTCACTTTGTTAGGTCTAGACGAGATAGCCACATGGGTTATTTCCATATAAACAACTTCTTGAAGGTTTCCATCTATGAATGTACTTTTTACATCAAGTTTATGTATATTCCAATTGTGCTTTGAGAGTTAGTGTGACTACTAGAATCACACTGGTCATTTTGGATGGAGGGGAGTATGTATCATAGAAATCTAGTCCCTATATTATGTTATACACTTTTGCCACAATATGTCCTTAAATTGTTCAATATACCATCTCTGTCATGCCTCCTTTTTTATGTTCGTTTGCATCCTAATGGTTTTACATGAGGAGGGAGGTCAACTAGTTTTCATATTCCAGTCCTCTCTAGGGCACCCAACTCGACTTGTTTGGTTTTGTTCGAAGTGTCGCACTTATAGCCTCGGCATAAGACTTAGGTTCAGTTTGAACATTAATAGACAAGACAAAATGACAAAGAGATGAAGGGCATATAAGATAAAAACATTGGGACGAGAAAATATAATTTAAAAAAACATCACATTAAAGTATAAAATTAAATGTATAGTAGATAGTGGGTAATGCACAAACAAAAAAGAAAAATTTAATCCAAACTATGGTGAAAATAATATTATGCTTTTGAGACTGGTAAATGACAATTTAAAATTAAAATAGAGCTCAGGGAGTTTACACTTCATCCAAACGAAGGATGACTGGTGAGGTTACCAAACATCACTAATTTGTTCATCATAGCTCTACTTGTGCACCAGCCGGGAATCGAACCGGGTCTTACCGTGGCAGGGTATTATTCTACCACTAGACCACTGGTGCTTACTGGGAGCACTTGCAAAAGATACTACACATGTAACTATGCAAGTCTATACTATATAATATAACTAATTAATAGTATTTTATATTGCATATGAGTTATGTTGTTATTATTATTATCAACATAATCAAATTTCACTTTACTCTTTCAAAACATGCAAGGTTTAATTTAGTCCCTGAAAAAAAGAACAACAACTTCGAGTCGTTGAGAAGAAAAAGTAAGTTACAGTTTTCAAAATCATGTTTAAATTCTAGAACATTAAAACATTATAAGAATTTTGGAACCTATGATTTTCGCATGATAAACACATTAATAGACATAGCTTCATCTATGATGATGCAATGGATCGTAGAAATATACTTTTGCGTCTGTATCTATCTTTTTCCCTTTCATTCCTTGTCACGACTGGTTCTTTAAGGTAATTAGAAATTAGAAACTTTATTGTAAATTAACTTTCACTTTTTCACTTGGATATTTGAAGTGAATGTGCTCTATATTCTGCCTCATAATATGATATGTATACTGTGAGATGTTTATTGGTTCTCAAAGATATTAGATTTCTACAATGGAAGAAGAATTATCCAAAACTTAATATTCTAGAATAAATGTATCGATCCCATTCTACGGTTGTGAAACCAATGGGTTGTAGCGGTGACTTTCTAGGTAAAAATAGACAATTGCTTGGGCATTGTTTGAGCTACTTGATTACACGAGTTGCAACACGGATGTGAATGAGACCAATCATGTAAAGAAACTTGATGGGTTATTGAATGATGTATGGGATGATAGGTTTTGTTTTTGTATTCTACAATAATGTGTCTATGTTTCTTTAATTTGTACAAATATCTGGCAATAGAGCCTCACAGTCCCAAAGAAATTTTAGAGAGTAATCAGATGGTGTTGATACAGGTTTGGAGCCTAGAAAGAAGTTGTCACAAATGAGATCATGCAAGTATATTATTTGACAAATCTAAATTCCTTCTATAGAACGGGAGAATTCAATGCCAAGAAAGTATTTAAGTTGACCTAATTTTTTGATCTTGAAGGATTCCTGGAGAACTACTTTGAGGGTGCTAAATTTAGAAAGTGAATTATCGGCTTGTATCACATCATAAATCATATAACAAACCAATATAATATCAATAATGTGAATGACTAAGGCGAGATTTAGACGCGGCTTGGTGATATTGTGTTGGAACGTGGTTATCTTCTCATATGTTTTCCTACACGCCTCTTTTAAGGCCATATATGGATTTAATATGCTCTCTCACTTTGTTAGGTCTAGACGAGATAGCCACATGGGTTATTTCCATATAAACAACTTCTTGAAGGTTTCCATCTATGAATGTACTTTTTACATCAAGTTTATGTATATTCCAATTGTGCTTTGAGAGTTAGTGTGACTACTAGAATCACACTGGTCATTTTGGATAGAGGGGAGTATATATCATAGAAATCTAGTCCCTATATTATGTTATACACTTTTGCCATAATATGTCCTTAAATTGTTCGATATACCATCTCTGTCATGTCTTCTTTTTTATGTCTGTTTGCATCCTAATGGTTTTACATGAGATGGGAGGTCAACTAGTTTTCATATTCCAGTCCTCTCTAGGGCACCCAACTCGACTTGTTTGGTTTTGTTCGATGTGTCGCACTTATAGCCTTGGTATAAGACTTAGGTTCAGTTTGAACATTAATAGACAAGACAAAATGACAAAGAGATGAGGGGCATATAAGATAAAAACATTGAGACGAGATAATATAATTTAAAAAAACATCACATTAAAGTATAAAATTAAATTTATAGTAGATAATGGGTAATGCTTAAATTAAATGTTCATAAAACCCTATATACAATGCATATTAATTAAAATGGTCGTGATTTAAACAAACTAATTCAAAACAAAGAAAAAAGAAAAATTTAATTCAAACTATGGTGAAAATAGTACCGTGGCAGGGTACTATTCTACCACTAGACCACTCGTGCTTATTGGGAGCACTTGCGAAAGATACTACACATGTAAGTATGCAAGTCTATACTATATAATATAACTAATTAATAGTATTTTATATTGCATATGAGTTATGTTGTTATTATTATTATCAACATAATCAAATTTCACTTTACTCTTTCAAAACATGCAAGGTTTAATTTAGTCCCTGAAAAAAAGAACAACAACTTCGAGTCGTTGAGAAGAAAAAGTAAGTTACAGTTTTCAAAATCATGTTTAAATTCTAGAACATTAAAACATTATAAGAATTTTGGAACCTATGATTTTCGCATGATAAACACATCAATAGACATAGCATCATCTATGATGATGCGATGGATCGTAGAAATATACTTTTGCGTCTTTATCTATCTTTTTCCCTTTCATTCCTTGTCACGACTGGTTCTTTAAGGTAATTAGAAATTAGAAACTTTATTGTAAATTAACTTTCACTCTTTCACTTGGATAGTTGAAGTGAATGTGCTCTATATTCTGCCTCATAATATGATATGTATACTTTGAGATGTTTATTTGTTCTCAAAGATATTAGATCTCTACAATGCAAAAAGAGTTGTCCAAACTTAATATTCTAGAATAAATGTATCGATCCCATTCTACGGTTGTGAAACCAATGGGTTGTAGCGGTGACTTTCTAGGTAAAAACAGACAATTGCTTGGGCATTGTTTGAGCTACTTGATCACTCGAGTTGCAACATGGATGTGAATGAGACCAGTCTTGTAAAGAAACTTGATGGGTTATTGAACGATGTATGGGATGATAGGTTTTGTTTTGGTATTCTACAATAATGCGTCTATGTTTTCTTTAATTTGTACAAATGTATGGCAATAGAGCCTCCCAGTCCCGCAGAAATTTTAGAGAGTAATCAGATGGTGTTGATACAGATTTGGAGCCTAGAAAGAAGTTGTCACAAATGAGATCATGCAAGTATATTATTTAACAAATCTAAATTCCTTTGATTGAACAGGAGAATTCAATGCCAAGAAAGTATTTAAGTTGACCTAATTTTTTGATCTTGAAGGATTCCTGGAGAACTACTTTGAGGGTGCTAAATTTAGAAAGTGAATTATCGGCTTGTATCACATCATACCAATATACTATCAATAATGTGAATGACTAAGGCGAGATTCAGACGCGGCTTGGTGATATTGTGTTGGAACGTGGTTCGCTTCTCATATGTTTTCCTACACGCCTCTTTTTAAGGCCATATATGGATTTAATAAGCTCTCTCACTTTGTTAGGTCTAGACGATATAGCCACATTGGTTATTTCCATATAAATAACTTCTTGAAGGTTTCCATCTATGAATGTACTTTTTACACCAAGTTTATGTATATTCCAATTGTGCTTTGAGAGTTAGTGTGACTACTAGAATCACACTGGTCATTTTGGATAGAGGGGAGTATATATCATAGAAATCTAGTCCCTATATTATGTTATACACTTTTGCCACAATATATCCTTAAATTGTTCAATATACCATCTCTGTCATGCCTCCTTTTTTATGTCCGCTTGCATCCTAATGGTTTTACATGAGGAGGGAGGTCAACTAGTTTTCATATTCCAGTCCTCTCTAGGGCATCCAACTCGACTTGTTTGGTTTTGTTCGAAGTGTCGCACTTATAGCCTAGGCATAAGACTTAGGTTCAGTTTGAACATTAATAGACAAGACAAAATGACAAAGAGATGAGGGGCATATAAGATAAAAACATTGAGACTAGATAATATAATTTAAAAAAACATCACATTGAAGTATAAAATTAAATGTATAGTAGATAGTGGGTAATGCTTAAATTAAATGTTCATAAACCCTATATACAATGCATAATAATTAAAATGGTCGTGATTTAAACAAACTAATTCAAAAACAAACAAAAAAAGAAAAATTTAATTCAAACTATGGTTAAAATAGTACCGTGGCTGGGTACTATTCTACCACTAGACCACTGGTGCTTATTGGGCGCACTTGCAAAAGATACTACACAGGTAACTATGCAACTCTATACTATATAATATAACTAATTAATAGTATTTTATATTGCGTATGAGTTATGTTGTTATTATTATTATCAACATAATCAAATTTCACGTTACTCTTTCAAAACATGCAAGGTTTAATTTAGTCCCTGAAAAAAAGAACAACAACTTCGAGTCGTTGAGAAGAAAAAGTAAGTTACAGTTTTCAAAATCATGTTTAAATTCTAAACATTAAAAAATTATAAGAATTTTGGAACCTATGATTTTCGCATGATAACACATTAATAGACATAGCTTCATCTATGATGATGCGATGGATCGTAGAAATATACTTTTGCGTCCTTTATCTATCTTTTTCCCTTTCATTCCTTGTCACGACTGGTTCTTTAAGGTAATTAGAAATTAGAAACTTTATTGTAAATTAACTTTCACTCTTTCACTTGGATAGTTGAAGTGAATGTGCTCTATATTATCTGCCTCATAAGATGATATGTATACTGTGAGATGTTTATTGGTTCTCAAAGATATTAGATCTCTACAATCGAAGAAGAATTGTCCAAAACTTAATATTCTAGAATAAATGTATCGATCCCATTCTACGGTTGTGAAACCAATAGGTTGTAGCAGTGACTTTCTAGGTAAAAACAGACAATTGCTTGGGCATTGTTTGAGCTACTTGATTACTCGAGTTGCAACATTGATGTGAATGAGACCAGTCTTGTAAAGAAACATGATGGGTTATTGAACGATGTATGGGATGATAGGTTTTGTTTTGGTATTCTACATAATGCGTCTATGTTTCTTTAATTTGTACAAATGTCTGGCAATAGAGCCTCACAGTCCCGCAGAAATTTTAGAGAGTAATCAGATGGTGTGATACAGGTTTGGAGCCTAGAAAGAAGTTGTCACAAATGAGATCATGCAAGTATATTATTTGAAAAATCTAAATTCCTTGGATAAACGGGAGAATTCAATGCCAGAAAGTATTTAAGTTGACCTAATTTTTTTGATCTTGAAGGATCCCTGGAGATCTACTTTGAGGGTGCTAAATTAGAAAGTGAATTATCGGCTTGTATCACATCATACCAATATACTATCAATAATGTGAATGAGTAAGGCGAGATTCAAACGCGGCTTGGTGATATTGTGTTGGAACGTGGTTAGCTTCTCATATGTTTTCCTGCACGCCTCTTTAAGGCCATATATGGATTTAATAAGCTCTCTCACTTTGTTAGGTCTAAACAAGATAGCCACATGGGTTATTTCCATATAAAAAACTTCTTGAAGGTTTCCATCTATAAATGTACTTTTTACATCAAGTTTATGTATATTCTAATTGTCCTTTAAGAGTTAGTGTGACTACTAGAATCACACTGGTCATTTTGGATAGAGGGGAGTATATATCATAGAAATCTAGTCCCTATATTATGTTATACACTTTTGCCACAATATGTCCTTAAATTGTTCAATATACCATCTCTGTCATGCATGCTTTTTTATGTCCGATTGCATCCTAATGGTTTTACATGAGGAGGGAGGTCAACTAGTTTTGTAAGTTTAAGGAGTGGCTTAGAGGGGGGATGAATGAGGCACTTAGAGTATTTTCCGGATTTTTGACGGTTTATGACTTTTACTTTCTGAAATGCTTAAGTGAAGAAAAGCAGTAAAGTGCGGAAAGTAAAGGACACAGTGATGTGTAGTGGTTCCCGTCGCAGATTGAGAGTACTCCACTCCCCTTTCAACACAAAAGAGCATTTCACTATAATGTTAGATTCCTAGACAAGACACCTTAAGGTCTTTCTATCTATTCTAACACACCAAGAACAATCCTCTTGGATTTTCAATGTTTAAAGTCCAATCGAGACTCAATTTCTCCCAAATGGACCTCTTGTATCCACACACCGGATAACAAGGATAACACCTTACAAACCTATCCTTAACAATCCTAAGAATAAGTTGTAATAAAAGAATATAATTCTGAATAATTTGTATAAGATGGGATATATGAAAATTGAAGTATATCAGTTAAATAATTGATCTTCTCCTTCGTAACACTCAAATCTCACAGTAATTATACAAGTGTTCTTGAAATGGAATGAAACTATGATGCTGAAAATGAAGGTTTATGCAAAGTTTCACTCTTAAGAAAATTTGGATGAACACTTAGAAAGATTGGGAGAATGTGTGTAAATGATTTAAAAATTTGCAAGGAGGTAATTTTGAAATCTGGAAAATGATGTTTATATAATGTCTAAAACACCTCCTCAGATGAATGCAATAATCCAAAGGTTTCCATGTTTCCTGATGAAGAGAACAAAAGAGTTTTCATGAAAAGATGCAAATATTTTTCATTCTGGATCAGTGGTAATCGGTTACCTAATAGGGTACCGGATACATGCATTCAACGTTACAAAATAATTTGAAATTTGCTTGAGGTAACCGGTTACCTTAAAATGGATAACTGGTTACATGGTTCCAACGTTACAAAAATGTTTGAAAATCACATAGAGTAATCGGTTACTCTAAAACTGATAACCGGTTACTCTGACACAGTTTTGAAAAATAATTTAAAAAATGAAGTGTGGTGGTTTGTTAGATGCATAAAACTATTTTCAATTATTATGATATGAATACAACATGTTATGAACACTTGTATAACTATCTAGAAGTTCAAGTGTTACCTGATCCATGTGAAAGCCAATTCTTCATGTGATATATCAAGACTTGATCTGTGTTGGAAACTACATATACGAGCTTGAACCTTGATCAATCTTTTTGTTAATCAGACTTTAGCTATGTAACAAGGTTTGTCGTCATCAAAATATCTCAGAAGTCATGTCTTCACAGTTTTCGTATTCCAGTCCTCTCTAGGGCACCCAACTCAACTTGTTTGGTTTTGTTCGAAGTGTCGCACTTATAGCCTCGGCATAAGACTTAGGTTCAGTTTGAACATTAATAGACAAGACAAAATGACAAAGAGATGAGGGGCATATAAGATAAAAACATTGAGACGAGATAATATAATTTAAAAAAACATCACATTGAAGTATAAAATTAAATGTATAGTAGATAGTGGGTAATGCTTAAATGTTCATAAACCCTATATACAATGCATAATAACTAAAATGGTCGTGATTTAAACAAACTAATTCAAAAACAAACAAAAAAAGAAAAATTTAGTTCAAACTATGGTGAAAATAATATTATGCTTTTGAGACTGGTAAATGACAATTTAAAATTAAAATAGAGCTCAAGGAGTTTACACTTCATCCAAATGAAGGATGACAGGTGAAGTTACCAAACATCACTAATTTGATCATCATAGCTCTATTTGTGCACCAACCGGGAATCAAACTCTGGTCTGTACCGTGGCAAGGTACTATTCTACCACTAGACCACTCGTGCTTATTGGGAGCACTTGCAAAAGATACTACACATGTAACTATGCAAGTCTATACTATATAATATAACTAATTGATTGTATTTTATATTGCATATGAGTTATGTTGTTATTATTATTATCAACATAATCAAATTTCACTTTACTCTTTCAAAACATGCAAGGTTTAATTTAGTCCCTGAAAAAAAGAACAACAACTTCGAGTCGTTGAGAAGAAAAAGTAAGTTACAGTTTTCAAAATCATGTTTAAATTCTAGAACATTAAAACATTATAAGAATTTTGGAACCTATGATTTTCGCATGATAAACACATTAATAGACATAGTTTCATCTATGATGATGCGATGGATCATAGAAATATACTTTTGCATCTCTATCTATCTTTTCCCTTTCATTCCTTGTCACGACTCGTTCTTTAAGGTAATTAGAATGAGAAACTTTATTGTAAATTAACTTTCACTCTTTCACTTGGATAGTTGAAGTGAATGTGCTCCATATTCTGCCTCATAATATGATATGTATACTGTGAGATGTTTATTGGTTCTCAAAGATATTAGATCTGTACAATGGAAGAAGAATTGTCCAAAACTTAATATTCTAGAATAAATGTATCGATCCCATTCTACGGTTGTGAAACCAATGGGTTGTAGCGGTGACTTTCTAGGTAAAAACAGACAATTGCTTGGGCATTGTTTGAGCTACTTGATTACTCGAGTTGCAACATGGATGTGAATGAGACCAGTCTTGTAAAGAAACTTGATGGGTTATTGAACGATGTATGGGATGATAGGTTTTATTTTGGTATTCTACAATAATGCGTCTATGTTTCTCTAATTTTTACAAATATCTGGGAATAGAGCCTCACTCCCGCAGAAATTTTAGAGAGTTATCAGATGGTGTTGATACAGGTTTGAAGCCTAGAAAGAAGTTGTCGCAAATGAGATCATGCAAGTATATTATTTGACAAATCTAAATTCCTTCTATAGAACGGGAGAATTCAATGCCAAGAAAGTATTTAAGTTGACCTAATTTTTTGATCTTGAAGGATTCCTGGAGAACTACTTTGAGGGTGCTAAATTTAGAAAGTGAATTATCGGCTTGTATCACATCATACCAATATACTATCAATAATGTGAATGACTACGGCGAGATTCAGACGCGGCTTGGTGATATTATGTTGGAACGTGGTTAGCTTCTCATATGTTTTCCTACACGCCTCTTTTTAAGGCAATATATGGATTTAATATGCTCTCTCACTTTGTTAGGTCTAGACGAGATAGCAACATGGGTTATTTCCATATAAACAACTTCTTGAAGGTTTCCATCTATGAATGTACTTTTTACATCAAGTTTATGTATATTCCAATTGTGCTTTGAGAGTTAGTGTGACTACTAGAATCACACTGGTCATTTTGGATGGAGGGGAGTATGTATCATAGAAATCTAGTCCTTATATTATGTTATACACTTTTGCCACAATATGGCCTTAAATTGTTCAATATACCATCTCTGTCATGCCTGCTTTTTTATGTCCGTTTGCATCCTAATGGTTTTACATGAGGAGGGAGGTCAACTAGTTTTCATATTCCAGTCCTCTCTAGGGCACCCAACTCGACTTGTTTGGTTTTGTTCGAAGTGTCGCACTTTTAGCCTCGACATAAGACTTAGGTTCAGTTTGAACATTAATAGACAAGACAAATTGACAAAGAGATGAGGGGCATATAAGATAAAAACATTGAGACGAGATAATATAATTTAAAAAAACATCACATTAAGGTATATTAAATGTATAGTAGATAGTGGGTAATGCTTAAATTAAATGTTCATAAACCCTATATACAATGCATAATAATTAAAATGTTCGTGATTTAAACAAACTAATTCAAAAACAAACAAAAAAAGAAAAATTTAATTAAAATATGGTGAAAATAATATTATGCTTTTTGAGACTAGTAACGACAATTTAAAATTAAAAGATAGAGTTACACTTCATGGGTGATTGAGGTACGACATCACCATACATGATAGGATTGTCACGAACTATCAGATCGAACCGTACCGTGGCAGGGTACTATTCTACCACTAGACCACTGTGCTTATTAGGAGCACTTGCAAAAGACACTACACATGTAACTATGCAAGTCTATACTATATAATATAACTAATTAATAGTATTTTATATTGCATATGAGTTATGTTGTTATTATTATTATCAACATAATCAAATTTCACTTTACTCTTTCAAAACATGCAAGGTTTAATTTAGTCCCTGAAAAAAAGAACAACAACTTCGAGTGGTTGAGAAGAAAAAGTAAGTTACAGTTTTCAAAATCATGTTTAAATTTTCGAACATTAAAACATTATAAGAATTTTGGAACCTATGATTTTCGCATGATAAACACATTAATAGACATAGCTTCATCTATGATGATGCGATGGATCGTAGAAATATACTTTTGCGTCTCTATCTATCTTTTTCCCTTTCATTCCTTGTCACGACTGGTTCTTTAAGGTAATTAGAAATTAGAAACCTTATTGTAAATTAACTTTCACTCTTTCACTTGGATAGTTGAAGTGAATGTGCTCTATATTCTGCCTCATAATATGATATGTATACTGTGAGATGTTTATTGGTTCTCAAAGATATTAGATTTCTACAATGGAAGAAGAATTGTCCAAAACTTAATATTCTAGAATAAATGAATCGATCCCATTCTACGGTTGTGAAACCAATGGGTTGTAGCGGTGACTTTCTAGGTAAAAACAGACAATTGCTTGGGCATTGTTTGAGCTACTTGATTACTCGAGTTGCAACATGGATGTGAATGAGACCAGTCTTGTAAAGAAACTTGATGGGTTATTGAACGATGTAAAGGATGATAGGTTTTGTTTTTGTATTCTACAATAATGCGTCTATGTTTCTTTAATTTGTACAAATGTCTGGAAATAGAGCCTCACAGTCCCGCAGAAATTTTAAAGAGTAATCAGATGGTGTTGATACAGGTTTGGAGCCTAGAAAGAAGTTGTCACAAATGAGATCATGCAAGTATATTATTTGACAAATCTAAATTCCTTCTATAGAACGGGAGAATTCAATGGCAACAAAGTATTTAAGTTGACCTAATTTTTTGATCTTGAAGGATTCCTGATGAACTACTTTGAGGGTGCTAAATTTAGAAAGTGAATTATCGGCTTGTATCACATCATACCAATATACTATCAATAATGTGAATGACTAAGGCGAGATTCAGACGCGGCTTGGTGATATTATGTTGGAACGTGGTTAGCTTCTCATATGTTTTCCTACACGCCTCTTTAAGGCCATATATGGATTTAATAAGCTCTCTCACTTTGTTAGGTCTAGACGAGATAGCCACATGGGTTATTTCCATATAAAGAACTTCTTGAAGGTTTCCATCTATGAATGTACTTTTTACATCAAGTTTATGTATATTCCAATTGTGCTTTGAGAGTTAGTGTGACTACTAGTATCACACTGGTCATTTTGGATAGAGGGGAGTATATGTCATAGAAATCTAGTCCCTATGTTATGTTATACACTTTTGCCACAATATGTCCTTAAATTGTTCAATATACCATCTTTGTCATGCCTGCTTTTTTATGTCCGTTTGGATCCTAATGGTTTTACATGAGGAGGGAGGTCAACTAGTTTTTGTAAGTTTAAGGAGTGGCTTAGAGGGGGGGGATGAATGAGGCACTTAGAGTATTTTACGGATTTTTGACGGTTTATGACTTTTACTTTCTAAAATGCTTAAGTGAAGAAAAGCAGTAAAGTGCGGAATGTAAAGGACACGGTGATGTGTAGTGGTTCCCGTCGCAGATTGAGAGTACTCCACTCCCCTTTCAACAAAGAGAATTTCACTATAATGTTAGATTCCTAGACAAGACACCTTAAGGTCTTTCTATCTATTCTAACACACAGAACAATCCTCTTGGTTTACAATGTTTAAAGTCCAATCGAGACTCAATTTCTCCGAAATGGACCTCTTGTATCCACACACCGGATAACAAGGATAACACCTTACAAACCTATCCTTAACAATCCTAAGAATAAGTTGTAATCAAAGAATATAATTTTGAATAATTTGTATAAGATGAGATAGATGAAAATTGAAGTATATCAGTTAAATAATTGATCTTCTCCTTTGTAACACTCAAATCTCACAGTAATTATACAAGTGTTCTTGAAACGGAATGAAACTATGATGCTGAAAATGAAGGTTTATGCAAAGTTTCACTCTTAAGAAAATTTGGATGAACACTTAGAAAGATTGGGAGAATGTGTGTAAATGATTTAAAATTTTGCAAGGAGGTAATTTTGAAATCTGGAAAACGATGTTTATATATTGTCTAAAACACCTCCTCAGATGAATGCAATAATCCAAAGGTTGCCATGTTTCATGATGAAGAGAACAAAAGAGTTTTCATGAAAAGATGCAAATATTTTTCATTCTGGATCAGTGGTAATCGGTTACCTTAAATAGGGTAACCGGTTACATGCATTCAACGTTACAAAATAATTTGAAAATTGCTTGAGGTAACCGGTTACCTTAAAATGGATAACCGGTTACATGGTTCCAACGTTACAAAAATGTTTGAAAATCACACAGAGTAATCGGTTACTCTAAAACTGATAACCGGTTACTCTAACACAGTTTTGAAAAATAATTTAAAAAATGAAGTGTGGTGGTTTGTTTGATGCATAAAACTATTTTCAATTATTATGATATGAATACAACATGTTATGAACACTTGTATAACTATCTAGAGTTCAAGTGTCACCTGATCCATGTGAAAGCCAATTCTTCATGTGATATATCAAGACTTGATCATATGTTGGAAACTTCATATACGAGCTTGAACCTTGATAAATCTTTTTGTTAATCCGACTTTAGCTATGTAACAAGGTTTGTCGTCATCGAAATATCTGAGAAGTCATGTCTTCACAGTTTTCGTATTACAGTCCTCTCTAGGGCACCCAACTCAACTTGTTTGGTTTTGTTCGAAGTGTCGCACTTATAGCCTCGGCATAAGACTTAGGTTCAGTTTGAACATTAATAGACAAGACAAAATGACAAAGAGATGAGGGGCATATAAGATAAAAACATTGAGACGAGATAATATAATTTAAAAAAACATCACATTAAAGTATAAAATTAAATGTATAGTAGATAGTGGGTAATGCTTAAATTAAATGTTCATAAACCCTATATACAATGCATAATAATTAAAATGGCCGTGATTTAAACAAACTAATTCAAAAACAAACAAAAAAAGAAAAATTTAGTTCAAACTATGGTGAAAATAATATTATGCTTTTGAGACTGGTAAATGACAATTTAAAATTAAAATATAGCTCAGGGAGTTTACACTTCATCCAAATGAAGGATGACAGGTGAAGTTACCAAACATCACTAATTTGTTCATCATAGCTCTACTTGTGCACCAGCCGGGAATCAAACTCGGGTCTGTACCGTGGTGCTTATTGGGAGCACTTGCAAAAGATACTACACATGTAACTATGCAAGTCTATACTATATAATATAACTAATTAATTGTATTTTATATTGCATATGAGTTATGTTGTTATTATTATTATCAACATAATCAAATTTCACTTTACTCTTTCAAAACATGCAAGGTTTAATTTAGTCCCTGAAAAAAAGAACAACAACTTCGAGTCGTTGAGAAGAAAAAGTAAGTTACAGTTTTCAAAATCATGTTTAAATTCTAGAACATTAAAACATTATAAGAATTTTGGAACCTATGATTTTCGCATGATAAACACATTAATAGACATAGTTTCATCTATGATGATGCGATGGATCATAGAAATATACTTTTGCATCTCTATCTATCTTTTTCCCTTTCATTCCTTGTCACGACTCGTTCTTTAAGGTAATTAGAATGAGAAACTTTATTGTAAATTAACTTTCACTCTTTCACTTGGATGGTTGAAGTGAATGTGCTCCATATTCTGCCTCATAATATGATATGTATACTGTGAGATGTTTATTGGTTCTCAAAGATATTAGATCTGTACAATGGAAGAAGAATTGTCCAAAACTTAATATTCTAGAATAAATGTATCGATCCCATTCTACGGTTGTGAAACCAATGGGTTGTAGCGGTGACTTTCTAGGTTAAAACAGACAATTGCTTGGGCATTATTTGAGCTACTTGATTACTCGAGTTGCAACATGGATGTGAATGAGACCAGTCTTGTAAAAAAACTTGATGGGTTATTGAACGATGTATGGGATGATAGGTTTTATATTGGTATTCTACAATAATGCGTCTATGTTTCTTTAATTTTTACAAATATCTGGGAATAGAGCCTCACAGTCCCGCAGAAATTTTAGAGAGTTATCAGATGGTGTTGATACAGGTTTGGAGCCTAGAAAGAAGTTGTCACAAATGAGATCATGCAAGTATATTATTTGACAAATCTAAATTCCTTCTATAGAACGGGAGAATTCAATGCCAAGAAAGTATTTAAGTTGACCTAATTTTTTGATCTTGAAGGATTCTTGGAGAACTACTTTGAGGGTGCTAAATTTAGAAAGTGAATTATCGGCTTGTATCACATCATACCAATATACTATCAATAATGTGAATGACTACGGCGAGATTCAGACGCGGCTTGGTGATATTGTGTTGGAACGTGGTTAGCTTCTCATATGTTTTCCTACACGCCTCTTTTTAAGGCAATATATGGATTTAATATGCTCTCTCACTTTGTTAGGTCTAGACGAGATAGCAACATGGGTTATTTCCATATAAACAACTTCTTGAAGGTTTCCATCTATGAATGTACTTTTTACATCAAGTTTATGTATATTCCAATTGTGCTTTGAGAGTTAGTGTGACTACTAGAATCACACTGGTCATTTTGGATGGAGGGGAGTATGTATCATAGAAATCTAGTCCCTATATTATGTTATACACTTTTGCCACAATATGGCCTTAAATTGTTCAATATACCATCTCTGTCATGCCTACTTTTTTATGTCCGTTTACATCCTATGGTTTTACATGAGGAGGGAGGTCAACTAGTTTTCATATTCCAGTCCTCTCTAGGGCACCCAACTCGACTTGTTTGGTTTTGTTCGAAGTGTCGCACTTATAGCCTCGGCATAAGACTTAGGTTCAGTTTGAACATTAATAGACAAGACAAAATGACAAAGAGATGAGGGGCATATAAGATAAAAACATTGAGACGAGATAATATAATTTAAAAAAACATCACATTAAGGTATAAAATTAAATGTATAGTAGATAGTGGGTAATGCTTAAATTAAATGTTCATAAACCCTATATACAATGCATAATAATTAAAATGTTCGTGATGTAAACAAACAAAAAAGAAAAATTTAATTCAAACTATGGTGAAAATAATATTATGCTTTTGAGACTGGTAAATGACAATTTAAAATTAAAATAGAGCTCAGGGAGTTTACACTTCATCCAAATGAAGGATGACAGGTGAAGTTACCAAACTTTACTTATTTTTTCATCATAGCTCTTTAAGGCCATATATGGATTTAATAAGCTATCTCACTTTCTTAGGTCTAGACGATATAGCCACATGGGTTATTTCCATATAAACACCTTCTTGAAGGTTTCCATTGATGAATGTACTTTTTACATCAAGTTTATGTATATTCCAATTGTGCTTTGAGAGTTAGTGTGACTACTAGAATCACACTGGTCACTTTGGATAGAGGGGAGTATGTATCATAGAAATCTAGTCCCTATATTATGTTATATAAGTTTGCTACAATATGGCCTTAAATTTTTCAATATACCGTCTCTGTCATGTCTGCTCTTTTATGTCCGTTTGCATCCTAATGGTTTTACATGAGGAGGGAGGTCAACTAGTTTTCATATTCCAGTCCTCTCTATGGCACCCAACTCGACTTGTTTGGTTTGGTTCAAAGTGTCGCACTTATAGACTCGGCATAAGACTTAGGTTCAGTTTGAACATTAATAGACAAGACAAAACGACAAAGAGATGAGGGGCATATAAGATAAAAACATTGAGACGAGATAATATATTTTTAAAAAAACATCACATTAAAGTATAAAAATAAATGTATAGTAGATAGGGGTAATGCTTAAATTAAATCTTCATAAACCCTATATACAATTCATAATAATTAAAATGGTCACGATTTAAACAAACTAATTCAAAAACAAACAAAAAGAAAAATTTAATTCAAACTATGGTGAAAATAATATTATGCTTTTGAGACTGGTAAATGAAAATTTAAAATTAAAATAGAGCTCAGCGATTTACACTTCATCCAAATGAAGGATGACCGGTGAAGTTACCAAACATCACTAATGTTACCATATCTATATTTGTGCAGCAGTCGGGAATCGAACCTAGGTCTGCATCGAGGCAGGGTACTATTCTACCACTAAACCGCTGGTGCTTAGTGGGAGCACTAGAAAAAGATACTACACATGTAACTATGCAAGTCTATACTATATAATATAACTAATTAATAGTATTTTTATTTGCATATGAGTTATGTTGTTGTTATTATTATCAACATATCAAATTTCACTTTACTCTTTCAAAACATGCAAGGTTTAATTTAGTCCCCGAAAAAAAGAACAACAACTTCGAGTCATTGAGAAGAAAATGTAAGTTAGAGTTTTCAAAATCATGTTTAAATTCTAGAACATTAAAACATTTTAAGATTTTTGGAACCTATGATTTTCGCATGATAAACACATTAATAGACATAGCTTCATCTATGATGATGCGATGGATCATAGAAATATACTTTTGCGTCTTTATCTATCTTTTTCCCTTTCATTCCTGTCACGACTCGTTCTTTAAGGTATTAGAAAGAGAAACTTTATTGTAAATTAACTTTCACGCTTTCACTTGGATAGTTGAAGTGAATGTGCTCTATATCTGATCTGCCTCATAAATGATATGTATACTGTGAGATGTTTATTGGTTCTCAAGATATTAGATCTTTACAATGGAAGAAGAATTATCCAACACTTAATATGTAGAATCAATGTATCCATCCCATTCTACGGTTGTGAAACCAAGGGGTTGTAGCGGTGACTTTCTAGGTAAAAAAGACATTGCTTTTGCTTGGGTTGTCTTGTTTGAGCTACTTGATTACTCGAGTTGCGCATGATGTGAATGAGACCATCTTGTAAAGAAACTGATGGTTATTGAACGATGTATGGGATGATAGGTTTTTTATTTTGTATTCTATAATAATGCGTCTATGTTTCTTTATTTGTACAAATGTCTGGCAATAGCCATCACAGTCCCGCAAAATTTTAGAGAGTACTCAGATGGGTTTTCATACAGGTTGGAGCAGAAAGAGGTGTCACAAATGAGATCATGCAAGTATAATTATTTGACAAATCTAAATTCCTTTGATAGAACGGGAGAATTCAATGCCAAGAAAGTATTTAAGTTGACCTAATTTTTTGATCTTGAAGGATTCCTGGAGAACTACTTTGAGGTGCTAAATTAGAGAAGTGAATTATCGGCTTGTATCACATCATTACATATACTACCATAATGTGAATGACTAATGTGAGATTTTAGACGCAGCTTGGTGATATTATGTTGGGACGTGGTTAGCTTCTCATATGTTTTCTACACACCTCTTTAAGGCCATATAGGATTTAATAAGCTCTCTCACTTGTTAAGTCTAAACGAGATAGCCACATGGGTTATTTCCATATAAACAACTTCTTGAAGTTTTCCATTTATGAATGTACTTTTTACATCAAGTTTATGTATATTCCAATTGTGCTTTGAGAGTTAGTGTGACTACTAGAATCACACTGGTCATTTTGGATAGAGGGGAGTATGTATCATAGAAATCTAATCCCTATATTATGTTATACACTTTTTCCACAATATGGCCTTAAATTGTTCAATATGCCGTCTCGTCATGCCTGCTTTTTTATGTCCATTTGCATCATAATGTTTTTACATGAGGAGGGATATCAACTAGTTTCATATTCCAGTCCTCTCTAGGGCACCTGATCCGTGCATTTTGATGCACATTCTTCTATATTTATACTTCTACATTTCCATGTTTTAGTTGGTTATTTTTCCTTTTAATGTGTTTTTATAATTATCTTATTTATACACTATTTTTTTTTCGCAGTTTATTTTCAGCATTAGCAGTTGCACGAATAAATTTATAACTGGAGCTAGGAGTATCAGATCGATGCATGCTACCATTAGTTGGAAAGCTAAGAGAAAAGAGCTACGACTTTTCATGAAGAAGCAGAAGCTAATTCGGAATGTAGGATGGTAGAAAAAATCCGTTGAAGCCTTCAGCACTAGATTTATTTTGTGTTGTGTTATTTAGTGTGGTCTGGGTATGTTTTGACCAAATTAGGTTTATTCTACTTTCCTATAACCTACGCAGCCGAACAGAGTACACGGTATCACTATTC